>NC_134807.1:43174818-43373964 GCF_046742065.1 Oratosquilla oratoria
GACTCCTCTTCATGGTGTCCAGAGTGCCTCCCGAGGGTCTCACAGGCGACTCAGCAGTCTTTTGACGGTCTTCCGAAGAGCCTTGAAGAGTCTTCTGAAGATCTCTGTGAAAGGTTTGGAAAGTCTCTTGGCGAGATAGCTTTCTAGACGCCATTTTCCAAGACCAGGAAATTCTTTTTGGAAATCTTTGTTATATGACCTATTTGTAAGTCTTTACGAGTATATGACTAAAGCCTGTTTAAGGTTTCTTAAAAGTGACTGAATTTATGGAAGTCAACGTTAAAAGAACTCTTGCTAAAACATAGTGTGAATTGGACAAGAAAATAGTCTTAAATACTAATCTTTTAAAAGATGGACCTCTTCTACTTTTTCATCTGTTAGTGTATTCATTTGTTTATTTGGTCTTCCATCAAATGTTTGATCTATTCATCTACTTTCTCTTTTCATCCGTATATTAATTTTCTTTTTTATTACATATTTACTTTTTAGCAACTCACTTATTCGTCTTATTCGTCTATTCCTATCTACTGTATATTCATTGATTTATTCATTTTTTCCTTTTTCTATTTATTTTTACATTTACTTATTTATCTACTCATTTACTCATCTATTCAAATTTGCTTTTTTATTTATCTGTATATTGTTTATATTCTTTCATCTTTTAATTTTTTCTTTCATTTACACATTTACTTATTCATTCATTAACTTTCCATTTTTTTTATATTCATTCATAACTTTTAAAATTTCCTCTTTTCTATCTATCTATACATTTACTTACTCATTTATCAATTTTACATCTATTTATTTATATTTGCGTTTTTGTTTATCCCTGAACGTATCTAGTGCTTAGATGTAGACCCTGCATCGTGCATAAAACCAAAACACAAGGTGAAATATTCTGTAAGCATTTACACTAAATTCTAATCAGGTAATCAGTCCATTGTCTCCCTTCTTTCTTCCCGAAGCCTCGTGGCTTTTTAAACATCCAGGAATATCCCCCAGACTGGTCTATAAATCACGAAGAGGAAACATTTTGTATTGTTATATGTATCATGTTAACAGTAAGGAGTATAAAATGGCGTGCCCCGTGTCCTATGAGCATCTTTTGAACCTGGGTCGTGTTGTGTCTGTTTCCAGGCTGAATATAATAGTTGATACAATTTTTGTATTGTGTCTAGTTTTGTCTCGCTGCACTGCTTCTGACCCAGGCAGTGGGTAGGGGGTAGGGGTGGTCCTTCATCCACAAGAAGCTAAGATTAAAAATATATATATATATATATATATATATATATATATATATATATATACATATATATATATATATATATATATATCAGAGTAAAATCCGTTCTTTCCTCGTGATGGTTCTTGTACAGGAGTGAAGGTCCTATGCGTCCAGTATAGTATGTGAGTCACCCAGAATGGTGTGTTAGTTTGGGGTTGAGTGTGGGGTTGTTTATCTGTGCGAGGGGGGGGGGGCGGGATTGATGCCCATGATACATAAACATACACTTGCTAAACAAAGTTGTACAAAATTGTGGGAGTTTCTGAGTAAGGGAAGAAAAGAAGAAGGAAAAAGAACAATAACAAGAACAAGAATGATAACAAGAACAACACCAACAAGAAGAAAAAAGAAGAAGAAGAAGGAGAAGAAGAACACAAAGATGAATAAGATGAAGAAGAGGAAGAAAAAGGAAAAGGAGAAGAAGAAAAAAGAAGACGAAGAAAAAGAAAGAAGTAGAAGAAGAAAAAGTAAAGGAGAAGAAACAAGAACAAGAAGGAGGAAGAAATATGTGCATTTGTCTCTGTTTCACCTTCCTTTTCAAGAACGAATATTTTTTGTCGGTGCGCGCGCGCGAGCGCACCGACCAAAGGAAAAGGGTCCTTTGACGTCCGCCTCCGAGCCGCCGCCGCCGCCTACCGCGGACAAGACAAGACTCTGCAGTTCGCCCCGCCGAAGAAAAGGTCGGAAGAGCCCCCTGGACATAAACCTTCCCGAGTTCGATTAAATACGAGTCGGCAACATCGGGGAGGGGGGTTGTTGAAGTCTGGGGGAATGAGGTTTGAAGAGAAGACGTAGAAGAGAGATGGGTGGAGAGGAGGGAGGACACAGAGAAGGGAAATGGATCAGAGGAGAATATTGGGGAGAGGGAACGCTGAAGTCTGGAGGAATGGGATTAGGGGGAAGGCGTAGAAGAGAGATGAGAGGGAAGGGGAGAGGACAAAGGGAAGGGAACGGAAGCAGAGGAATGGGCACAGGAAGAAGAAAGAGTAAAGAAAGAGAGGGAAGAAGAGAAAGGAGAGAACGGCTGTGAGCAATGAAGGAGAGAAAGTGGGAAGAGAAGGCGGTGGGGGATCCTGGTATACATCGAAGCAAGATTTGGAGAGAATAAAGAGAAGAGAGAGAGAAAAGCGAATAGTAAAAATGCACAGAGGAAAAGGAAAGAAGAAATATAAAACGAAGTTTAAAAATGACCAGGAAAGAATTAAACAAAAAAAATTATAAGAAAGAAAGACGGAATAGAAAACTATTGAGAGAGAGAAGAAAAAGAGAAATAGATTAAAAGAAGAGAAGTAGGTAAAAGGGCAAGGAAAAAAGCAAGAAAGAAAAGGAAAAGGGGAAAAAGAAGAAAACAAAAAAGGGATAGAAAAAACAATAGAAAATAAAAAAGAATAGAAGAAATACGGAAAACAAAAAAGGGTAATGATGATGATGATAATGATCATCATCATCATCATCATCATCATCATCATCATCATCATCATCATCATCATGGAGGAGGAAGATGATGATCATGATGAAGAAGATGATCATGATAAAGAAGATGATCATGATGAAGAAGAGTAAGACGAAAAACAACAATAACAACAACACTAACAAGAATAACAACAGCAATGCAATGCCAACAGCAGCGGCAACAACAACGACAACGACACTGGCAACAATAACAAAATAACAAGACTGAACTGAATAATAGAAGTGTACGAAGGAGGAACAAGAAGATTGAAAGGAGAAAGGAGTTTAACAAAGAGGAAAAAAAAAAGAGGGAAGGCTAAAGTGGAAATTCTGGGAGATTTGACGATGTACGAGAATGACCAAAGGGACAAGGGCGAGGACGAGGTCGAGGACGAGGCCGAGGACGAGACTGAGAGGAAGGGTGAGGGAAGTGCCTGTGGAGGAGGCAAGGGCCAGGGCAGAATTTTTTACCTTCACATGGTACAATTAGCACCAAACGATGAAAAGCAAAATGCATAATAACGTCACATTTGTGAGAGGTAGTTTAGGTCAGATTAATTTTCAATTAAGAAATAAATAAATAGGTTAATACTATAAACCTTATAATTACCAGGAAGAAAAAAAAATGGGGTTCCCCTGTTTGGAAAACTGACATAGTCAGATGCGGTAACGCTGCAGCGAGTTGCTCTGAAAAGAGACAAAGAAAAAAAAGCAAACCTGCAACGTTTGCTGAGAGGAAAGGGGAGAAGCAGCTCTATCCTTTAGAAGGGTTTGAGCTTCGTAGGATGGAAGAGTTTTTGTTGTTGTTGTCGTTCCCTAGACTGTCTCTCCGAGCAGTCCCGTCTCCCTAAGGAGTGCCACAGCCGAAACTGGGTTTTCCCACAAATCCTTTATAGAGTGTATGTTGTGTTGTTTGCGTGCATGATTGTGTATAATGCACTCTTCCATTATGTGTTGTATGGTATGGGGTGAAGTGTTACATCCTGGGCAGCTGTTCACAATGCGGTCATCCAGCCTCTTCTGGTAGCTTAGAAGTGCTGGGTGGTGGCTGCACCGCAGTCTGGCCAGGTGGACTCTGTCCTTTCGTGGGAGAGAGGATTCAGAAGGGTGGATATCAGGGAGTCTGGCATGCAGCAGTGTGTTGTCTTTCAGTGTGTTAATGGAGCGGTGAGTGATATGATTATGAATATGTTTACGGAGGCTGGTATTTGGTGGTTGTGGAGGAAGAGAAGAGAGTATCTGTGTGTGATACAGGTCTTTGGGTGTTGTTTTAATGTTTCTTGGTGTGTGTGGATGTTCTGCTATGTAGTGTAGCAGGTGTGATGTGTTTGTTGTGGCTGCAGCAAGTGTTTGTGTGCCTCTCATGTCGGGGTGGTCCTTGACTTTGAGGACTTTTGTTTCATGGTGTAAATGGTCTGTAGGTGTTGTATTTGTGCAGCCTGTAATTGTTTTTAGGGCTTTGTTTTGTATGATTTGAAGGGTGTTGTGGTGTGTCTCACTGAGATTAGGAGCCCATGCAGGACTCGCATAATTCAACACTGAGCGTATGCATTGTTTGTATATTGTTGTATTAGTTTCTTTGGTTTGTCCAAATGTTGTTCCACTGATTGACTTAAGTGCGTTAAGTCTAGGTGTGCATTTGTTTTTTATGTTTGTGATGTGTTGTTTGAAAGACATGGATGTATCGTATGTTACACCAAGAATTTTCGGTGTGTTTGTGTGTGGTATTAGAGTGTTGTTGATGTAGAGATGAGGTATGTATTTGTGTTCTTTTGTCAAGTTGGTGAGAAGTGTTGCTGTAGATTTGGTTGGAGCTATTTTGAGTCTGTTTGTGATGAACCATGTGTTGAGTGTATCAAGGTATGGCTGGATTATTTCTGCAGCTTTGTCTGTGTTACGATGTGTGCATGTGATTGTTATGTCGTCTGCGTAGGAAGAGATTTGTATTTCTGAGGTGTCTGGTGTGGGTAAGTCATGCATGTATAGATTAAAGAGAGTGGGGGATAGAACAAAGCCCTGTGGTACTCCATTCTTAATGTTTCTGATGTGCGATGATTGGCCATTATATGACACGTAAGTATTCCTACCTGCCAGATAATTGGCCAGCCATCATTTGGTGTTATTGTCCATGTCTGTGTTATATATTTTATTTGTTAGATTGTGGCGGGGGATAGCATCAAAAGCTTTACTAATGTCTAATGTTATAAGAAGTGTTCTGTGGTGGGGCCTACCTGAATTGATGCCATCTAAAATTCTTTGTGTGATGTTTATCAGAAGAGCGTTTGTGGAGTGTAGTGGGCTAAAACCGTATTGTGAGTTAGCAAGGGAAATATGTGGTGTGACAAGTTGAAGTATTAGGCGTTCAATGACTTTAGAGGGGGTGCAGAGAAGTGTGATTGGGCGGTGCGATGTTGGGATTGTTGGGTCTTTGTTCGGTTTTGGAATGGTGATTATTTTACCATGCTTCCAGATGTCGGGTATAGTGTTGTGTGAATAGCTGTAGTTTGCAATATTTGTGAGTGCGTTTATACTTTGTGGTCCAATGTGTTTTAGGTGGATGTTGCTTATGTTATCAGGGCCACAGGCGGATGAGTGCTTGAGATTATGTAATATGTGTTTTGTCTGACTGTCTATGAAGGGTGTATAGCCTGAGTTTGTGGGAACGTCTTTCTTACGTCGAATAGTGCGTCGGTCGTCAGGGTGAGAAGTGAGATGGCTTGTCTGTGCAAAATTATTTATGAGTGTGTTTGCTTGTTGTCTGTTTGAGGGTAGACTGTCTGTTGTTGTGATTATTGCTGCGTGAGAGCGTGTTGTGTTACTGTTGGATAGTGTAATGCTGTTGAGTGTTTTGTACAATTTGCTGGTGTTTGTTTTGTGATCAAGTGTATTGATAAAGTTTTGCCAATTTTGTGTTTTTTGTTCGTGTATTTTATTGGCAATCACAGTGTTTAGTGTTTGTATTTGGTCTGTTATGTTTTGAGGGATAGGTGTGGGGGTATTGTGTTTAAGTGTGTCTCGTTGTCTGATGAGGCCTTGGATTTCTGGTGTGAAGTTGGGGTTGTGTGATTTTCTGTTGCCTCTAGGGATGTATCTCTTGTCTGCGTTTTGTATGATTGTATTAAAAGTGTGCACAGCATCGTTTATGTTTGTGATTGGTGTACTGTTAAGTGTTTCAAAATGTTGTTCTGTCTCTTCAGTAAAAGCTTCCCAGTTAGCTCTCTTGTAATTGGTGTATGTGTGTCTGTGGCCAACTGGGGTGCATCTTGTTTTGGTGGTGATGATGATTGGGGTTAGGCAGGGGGAGCAGAAGGTGATATCAGGAGAGGAGGGAGTGTAGAGGGCTTGGTGTGGGATATGTGTATGATTATGTGTGTTGTTCATGATAGTCAATGAGTCAAACTGAGTCTGTATATCAAGCCCTCTGTCTGTGTCAGGGTTGTCGACATACCAGGCAGACGACTTGGCGTTGAAGTCACCACCCATGATCAGGTTGGGGATTGAGGCTAGTTGGCTAAATTGAGGTCTGAAGGTGTTTGGAACTGTGGGGGATGATTGGGGGGAATGTACATGTTAACTATTGTCAGTGTTGATTTGTTGCCTGTGCGGATTCGAATGGATTGGATATCTGTAGTGTTATCTGTGATAGGGAGGAGAATTTTGGTTCTGGCACTTGTGTCCACAAAACAGATGGAGTGGTGGATCAGGGTGATGAGTCCACCGCCATTGCCGTCGGTCCGGTCTTGTCTGATGGTGGTGTAATTATGAAATGATAGTGTTTTGTGTGAGTGTCTTAGTTTTGTCTCTTGTATAATTGCAATGTGTATGTTGTGTTGTTTAAGAAAGTGTTCGAGTTCATGTTTTTTCGTGTTAATACCGTCAATGTTGTGTTGTAATATGTTGATGTTGTGTGTTCTGTATGTGTTGTATGTTGCCGTTTGGGGTTGAGGTTGGGGTGTTAATGGGGAAGGTATAGGATCTGGGTTAGAGGGTGGGAAAGGAGAGATTGGGGACAAAGGAAGGGGAGTACTGATTGGGGATAAGGGCAAAGGGAAATTGGGAGTGGGTAAGGGTGCTGGCTGTGGTTGGGGAGGTGGGAGTGGGGTTACTGGAGGGCAGGTAGAACATGTCCAAGTGTTTGTGTATTAGTTTGTGTCAGCAAATGTTGTACAAGTGAGGTGGGCCCAGTTTTTGCACATATTGCACTGAACTGAGCCCTTTGTCTGTCTGCTCGAAGTAATGGGTTTAGAGCATGTTGGGCATGTGTATTTTGTGGTGGACCCAGGATTGCTCTCTACATCTCCGGCTAAAAGTAGAAGAAGAGGGGTCATCGCCGGAAAATCACCCCTCGGTGCAGAAAAAACGTAATATTGCATGTTGAGAAAAAAGGATTGTGGTACTCCCCAAGGCAGACGTAGCTCCTCTTGGGGATCGGTGCCACCTGCGTTGAGCCGGTGGACAGGGCTGGTTGCCGCCGTTTGGGCCCCAACTCTTGGGGTTGGGGGGGTGGTCTCACGACGTAGACGCTGCGGCTCCAGGACCGGATGGAAGAGTTATTTCTGCGGGTCGTCGCGGTCAGACAGGGTCGAGGGCCGCTGCAGGGTGGAAACCTTTGCTGGGAGAGTGACGTAGCTTGCCGGTACAATGGGAAGAAGAGTTGGATGCGGAATCCGAAGCAGATTACGGCTGCCCATTAAGGACGCCGTGGTGGTATTTTGGGTATTGAGTGCAAGCCCCACAAGTCCCGAGCCATCTTTATACCCACGGGATGACTACGAAGGCTTTGACGACCGACCTAATAGTAGTGTTGGGTTGAGAGCCAGTTCGCGAAATGGGGAAAGCGCAGCCCTGCGTCCAGCTAGCAACATCCAGGAACCAGACCAGCGTTTCAACATCCAGGGATCGGCGTCCAGTGATCAGCGTCTAGCGATTAGCAGTCAGTTGGGTCGTGACCTTGCTCCCGAAAAGGGTGGCTGGGCAGATCTCTCTGTTTCTGCCCGAGAGGCAGTTGAGTCGTTTCAGTGGCCGGGCAGGGACATTCCTCTCTAGACTCGGAGACAATGTTCCCCCGCAAACAGCCTCATCCGTGACGAGTGAATACGGTAGTGATAAGAGAACAGCGTCCTGCTAATAAGTATATGTTTATACATAAACGCATCAGTTTTTTTTAAGCATATCTCCTATAACCCAATTAAAATCTATTTTGTGATAACTTTGTTGCCCAAAATACGTATGGATCATTTTCTCCTTATTTCACTACTCATTTTCACTTGTACAAAGTATACGTCAATTTTGTTTGTTTGTTGATATGTTGCACTCTTATGGAGTATACAGACATGCTGTAAAATCAGTGGCATTCCTCTCCCCTTAGATTTTTTTCTTTCTTTACTTATTTATTTATTTATCTATCTATTTATCTATTTCTTTATTTATCAATTAACTAATCATTTACCTATTTATTTGTTTATTCATTCATTTATATATTTATTTACTTATTTTTTATCTATTCATTCATTTTATTATTTATTCATTTATTTGTAACACCCGACAATCCTACGATAATTCCAGTTATGATTCCAGTTGTCCTAACCAGAGGCGTCGAGAAAACCTGACCACATACACCACCACTCCATGATTGCTGCGGAGATGTGGCGTCTCAGAAGAATGTCGAGGATATTTTGAACAGCAAGAATGACTAAAAGAAGAAGTCCTCACAAGAAGTGGAGTGGAAAGAGAGATTAAGAAGGAGGCAACGATTTTTTGTTATCTATAAGACAGATCAAGAGTATTATCAAGTGATTGTTTGCTGGGGAAGACAGAAGGCAAAAGATCGAAAAGAGAGATCGAAGATCAAATATACTGAGTCTGAGAGAAGATCTGGAAAGAAGACTTGCCAACATAGAAATCATAAGACTGACGGATGATAAAAGGAGAGGTTGAACACAAAGGTCATTAGCGCCAAGGGACTGCAGGGCACTTAAATAATTATAATGATAATGCTTCACACTCCCTCTCCCCCCCACTCCCTCCCCTCCTGCCCCCTTTTCTTTCCTTCCCCGTTCTATTCCTGACTCCGCATATAGCATCTTCTCCATTTCTACTTCTTCCCTTACGTCCTCAACGTTCCTCCGATTCGTCTTCTTCGCGTCTCCTTTTCTTTCCCATGAATCCTTCTCTTGTTCATCTCTATTATTTTCTTGTCACTGTTTTCCACGTAATTTGTCTTCATCTCTTTCCATTTCCCTCATCCATTTTGCTCTCTCTCTCAGCTACTTTCTCCTTGTTCCTATTCACTCCTCATCCTCCCTCATTTCTTCCACCACTTCTTTCCTTTTCTCCTACTATTTATCCTCCTCCCCTCCTCCTCCCTTCCCTCCTCCTCCTCCTCCTTCCCCTTCTCCTCCTCCTCCCTCCCCTCCACCTCCTCCCTCCTATCTTCCACCCCATCTCCCCTCTTCTCTTATTATTTATCCTCCTCCTCCTCCTCTTCTTCTTCTTCTTCCTCTTCCTCCCACCTTCTTTTTCAATTCCACTCTTCTTTTTTATTGGTTGTCGTTCATTCGTTTCCTCGCTTTTGCTTCCCATTCTTACTTCTTTCTTTTTCGTCTTTTCTTTCTCCTTTTTCTTCTTGTCCGCTCCGGTATTCTTGGCTTTAAGCTTCCTCCCTTTCTTTACGTCGTCCTTCCTTTTTCTTCTGTTGTGCCTTCTCCATTCTTTATTTCTGCCTCCTCTCTCATCACCCTGCTCTCTTTCCTCCCTACTCTTTTTTTTTTAATTCTAACCTCTTCGTGTTGTTTTGCCCATATACCCATTTGACCTAACTCCCCCCCTCTCTCTCTCTCTCTCTCTCTCTCTCTCTCTCTCTCTCTCTCTCTCTCTCTCTCTCTCTCTCTCTCTCTCTCTCTCTCTCTCTCTCTCTCTCTCTCTCTCTCTCTCTCTCTCTCTCTCTCTCTCTCTCTCTCTCTCTCTCTCTCTCTCTCTCTCTCTCTCTCTCTCTTCTTTCTTTCCTCCCCTCCTTCCTCCCTCCTTGCCTCTTTCCCCCGTTTCCCTACTCTTTTACTCTTCTTCGTCTTTCTTACCTTTCCCTTATTTTCTTCCTTTGCCTCCCCTTCCTCTTCTCTTTCTCTCTTTATTGTTATTATACCACTTCTTGCTCATTATGCTGCCTCCATTCCCATACACATAAACTTACTCGTTTCATTTTACAGACTTATCCGGTTTGACTAATTTCCTCCAATTTCACTTAATTTACCTAATTTCGCACAATTTCGCAAAATTTCATCAAAGACACCCAATTTCACTAAATTTTACCAATTTTCACCCAGTTACGTTATCGCCTTCTCTCAGGGAGGCTTGAGGGCTCAGTGGGCACAGTAGTCGACACGTATCTCGATGTTTGTGGTTTCGAGTCTTCCAAGAAACGAATTCCCAGGCCGCGCGCGCGCGCGCGCGCGCGTGTGTGTGTGTGTGTGTGTGTGTGTGTGTGTGTGTGTGTGTGTGCGTGTGCGTGCGTGCGTGCGCGCGCAAATCGTCAAGCACGGCAAAACGTGCAACCAAGAAGGGTTAGCTACGGAGAGAGTCCCCCCCCCCCCCAACTAAATAAGATCGCCTGGTGGAAAGTAGGGTTTGAACTCTTCAGCCCAAACTCCTCATGACTGTGGTTGAATAAAATCACCTGACGGCAGCAAGAACATTGACTACAGGGGACATCATAGGATCATAAGAGTTAACCGAAATGCCGCGAGTACGTCCTCAGCCTGGAGCTCTTCTAACAACGTATATATACAGAGAACATGAAATCTTTATTCTTTAATCCGTCCAAGGAAGACAATCGAGGAAAGAACCAAAGAAATGATATACGAACTGTGGATAAGGAAATCGGACTCAATCGAGTCAGAAGAATAAGCAAGTCTAAAGAATAAGTGAGCATCGCCCGCGTAAAGGCGATACTCACAAGATCATCTGATCTAATCTCATGTGATCCGATCCTAATCTTGGCCGTTCAGAGCCTTCTTTTTCTGTCATCAGGCCGAAGGAGTCAGTCGAAATAACCTTGACTCAGACATCCCTCACCCCTCCAACAAGGAAGTCTTATCCTCAGCTGAATGAAGTCCACTGACAAATGTGTCATCGGACAAATCTCTCTCCTTCTCTTCTTCGTCTATTCCTCTTCCTTTCCTCAGTCTTTCATTTCTCTTCTTCTTCCCTTTCCTTTCCCCTACGTCCTTGCCTTCTAGTCATCATCATCATATTTCCTCCCTCCTCTTTTTTTTTCACCTCCCACCCTTCACTCTCACGCCCCTTATCCCGAAATTCTATTTGCTTTTATTTATTCTCTTCTGTTTTCTTTTTCTTTTCCTCTTTTGGTCCGCATATTCTAATTTCCTTCTCGTCTTTCCTTCTTCAAGTCCTTCGATTTCGTTCCATCTCCTCTAGTTCCTTCATTCGCTTAGTCACACCCACCCCACAGTATACATTCTTTCTTGTCCACCTTTCTCTTTTCTATCCGTCAATAATTTCCTTCATTTCTTCTTGCATTTCCCCATTTCCTTCTTCACCTCTCCCTGTCCCTCGTTTTATCCTTCTTTTTATTCGTTCCGCACTTTCTCAACGGCTCCTGCTTTTCTCGCTTTCGTCCATCTCCCCAGTTTCTTTGTCTTCCCCTGCGCGTGTCGCTTTCGTCCTTTCCTTCTTCTCTTTATTTAGTTTAATCGCCTCCCTCACTCTCCTCCTCCCTCCTTTTCTCCTTCGCAATCTAAAGCGCTTTTGGCGGTGTCGTCTTTATTTCATACCCTCCTCTATTTCCTTTCTCTCTCCTCTCTCTTTGTCTCTTTCAACGTCTCTCTCTATACCCGTTTGTCTTCCTGTCTGCCTCTCCTTCCTTCTACTTCTGTCTATCTGTTAGTCTTTCTCTCCCCTCCCTCATCTATCTGTGCCCATCTGTCTGTCTGCCTAGCATCGACAGTGTCTGTATCACAGACCTAGACTTCAACGCAACACTCCAAACAAAAGTTCTCCATAGCTTGCTTTAAAATGACTGGATGAAGAGCCAGAACTCATAGAACTGAAGGTCTGAACGAGCACTTCATAAGAACTACTGTCGATTTAGTTACGCGCCTCCTGGCGTAAGCTTCTCACCGTCATCTTCACTGCCGATCACGAGACCAACACATGACCTGAGACCATGGATTACGTCATATCAGATACTTCTATACACGTTCATACACATCTCTTTGTATTTCCCCATTGGTAGGAAGTCTTTACACAGCAATGCCTTTTATATAGTTATTATTACCCTATTATTTTCTCATATAAAGACAAAAAAAAAATAATAATCCTTACAATATAATAGGTGCAGACACTTATTTTGGTTACCCACACCAAAGGCGGATCCAGAAAGTCTGGATCGGGGAGAGCAAATCCCTCTACCATTAGATATAAAAATTGCTCAAACAATCACATACTGAGACACACCTAAATACAGTCTGCAACAGATTTGATATTATCATAAGCTAAGATGTTATCATTTAGATATAAAGAAGTCATTTAATTAAAAAAAAGGATGTTTATAAAGTATAATTTGTCAGTGTCTCAACTGTCGACCATAGGAATCTTCTCCCGCCATACTCCTTTCGAGACATAGTTCTGACTTAGCATCTAACTCCCTATAATTCTTGACTTTGTCCCCTTTAGCAGTTCACTTCGACCTCACTATCTCATTCTAGATATTCCTTGCTTATTCATGCAGGATCCTCTTCCTACTTTGCATTCTAAATCACCGTCCATAGGGTTCATTCCATCTTCCTTTGATGCATTATTTGACTTGTACAACGCCCCCTTTGTTTCATCAGACTGAATTCGCGCCAACAAAATCCCATTTTCTTTCTTGCCTCCTCGGAGAATGTCTCCTCGCCAAATTACAAAATCACTCCTAAGTCTGACCTTAAAAAGATAATTATTATTATATATGGAATCAGCATGAGCTAAGCTTGTAATAATTTAGTCAACCGAAGAATCCAATGAATAAAAAAACGCGTTCTGTCAAGATACCTTGGAATCTAGAATATGTTGTTTCTCTGAATAAAGTCGTCTGGTGGAGCTGAAAGTAGGATCCCAGTGGCATGTTACTGTATCTTAACTGGAACCATTGTGATGAACCTGGAACATGAAAAGATTATTATGACTACCGTCATTCTAAGTCACACATGTGCCTAACGACAAGTAGACTATTGTCCTCAATTGAATCATAACACAAAACAAAAGAAATTATACTAAGCTTTTTCACTCTCTCGTGTGTTTCCTTCGACCAAATGAAATCGTCTGGTGTATCCAGAACAAATATTCAAGCCGTAAAGATTAATGAAAAGCTTCACCGAGATCAAATTAAACCTTTTCTCTACGCATGGGCGTTTATACCTCACCTGAATAAAATCGCTTGACAGTAATCAGGACAGATGTACGAGTCGTCAACGGTAGGAGAGGAGTTGCCATAGTAAAAGGGGGTGAAAACGTAATTAAAGGAGAAGGAAACGATTTATGTGACCATATAATGAGTTAGGTTTTATCATACAAGATATAACTGTATCAAATATAATATTCATTAAAAATAGACACATTGTTATTGTTTTGTTGTTTATCAAGGTTCGTTAGTTTGATCGAACTAGATTCGAAAATTTGTACTTTGACTCAGACACTGACAACACTTGAGGGACGTGGGTTAGAATTGTACACAAAGTACTGTAGGAGTGGTAGGAGATAAGAGCTGTCTCAAAATGTTCCAATACAACAAAGAACCAAGTAGAAGAAATAATAGTAGATAAAGAAGGTACACACAATTTAAAAAACTTACGAATCTGATCACAACACCATGCTTATAACAAAAAAACATACAAACAAAAAATACCAAATGAAAGCGGGAAAAAAGAATACGGAAAACTGGGAAGAATTCAACAGAACACTGACATCAAAACAAAACAAATGCACAAACTATAAGGATCTAGAGGAAGACTTAATAGATTTAATGGAAAAACCATAGGAAGCAGAACGATAACCATGAGCAACAAAAAGAAAGAAACAGAACAAGCAAAACCTCACTAAAAACAGAAGAAAAAAAAATCCTAAAATCAACATGAGGCCAAACAGAGGAACTAAGACAAAATATAGAAGGCCAACATGCCCTCCTCATCCAGATAGAAAAAAATAAACATACAAAAATGACAGCAAACAAACTGGAGGAGGCACAAAATAAAAAAAAATCTCCTAAGACACAATAACAAAAGAGGGAACAAAGCTAGAAAAACCACAAGAAACCATGGAATACATTACAAACTACTATGAAAACATATACCAAGCAAAGAAGGAAAAACTGAATATGAAGTGTGGACTAACAGAATAAAACCAAATATACAAGAAATAGGAGAGCAAACCAAAGACATCCAACCACCACCAGACATAACCAAGCAATCAAACAACTGAAAATGAATAAAACAGTATAAAATGAAATGTCCATAAACGCAAACAAGGGAAACAAAAGCAGTGTACCTAAAAATTAACAAAATAAAAGACTCATGCAAAATACCCCCAACAATGGCAAGAGGGAGAGATAAAAGGTAAAGGAATAAGAGACAAAGGCTCAAATAAAAGAGACATTACACTAGCAAGCAACCTTGGAAAATTCTTTGAAAGGATTATAACCAGCATACTCATAAAACAAATAAAAATAACAGAATCACAAGCAGAAGGAAGAGAAGGCAAAACAACAGCAAATTATCTACTCAGACTCAAACCAAAGACATCCAACCACCACCAGACATAACCAAGCAATCAAACAACTGAAAATGAATAAAACAGTCCAGACTAGTAAATGAAATGTCCATAAACGCAAACAAGGGAAACAAAAGCAGTGTACCTAAAAATTAACAAAATAAAAGACTCATGCAAAATACCCCCAACAATGGCAAGAGGGAGAGATAAAAGGTAAAGGAATAAGAGACAAAGGCTCAAATAAAAGAGACATTACACTAGCAAGCAACCTTGGAAAATTCTTTGAAAGGATTATAACCAGCATACTCATAAAACAAATAAAAATAACAGAATCACAAGCAGAAGGAAGAGAAGGCAAAACAACAGCAAATTATCTACTCAGACTCAAAAGCACTAACAAACTGTTTTGCACATTCGAGCATGCATAAAGGCATGCTAGTATGTTCACTGCAAAGTGTATGCATTTGGAGGTAGAGTTTACTGGACCTAACTTTGGTGGTAATGGTGGTCAAAACTGTCAAGGAAGGTTAACGTCAGGTCAGGTCGGGTCATGGCCTGGGGTCAGTGGTCATTTAAAAGAAGGACCGGCACATGTCATATCTCCTTAGTCAGAGACCCTCGGCTGCTGAAGATTCAACGTCATTCTCCTGGTGCACTTGACCAGTACGCCATTAAAGAACGTACCGGTTCAAGGAGCGTCTTCTCTTCCAGCGAAGATGAAGAAGACATTCTAAGCGAATGTGACGAAGAAAATGGTGGCGGTTGCCAACAATATATTTTACACTTATCATTGTAACATCTTCTGTCCGATTATTTACATTTATATACAGTATGGAATTGAGTGTGGACACTCAGTTTTTTATTTTGACTCTATATGATTTATATTCAAGAGTGATGAATTATAATAACTAATATCATTTATACAGTTGAATCTGCCGGTTTGAGAATGCAGGTGTTCTCGGCGGTTGACCCTCAGGTCAAGCCAACTTGACCGCGGGTCAGATCACACAATAGGGGTCCCGTTGAAGCTTGCTGCTACCACCAAGATCTGACGTCGTGTAGCTAATGCATGCGCGTGCGCGTGTGCACGCTAGTATAGAATGAATCAATGACACTCAATCTACAGGCATTTCTTGCAACAGATGCTCGGCACTGCTACCATTCGCTGACCACAGCGAGGTTAATGTTCAAAGAAGATAAAAATATAATAATTTGACATATAAGATAAATGTACATGGATTTTGAGCAATATTATTATTATAAGAAAATACTGCTGTTTAAAATAAATTTTACTTAATCTTAAGAACATGTGGAAGTAAATATTATTTCCATTCACCTTGGCAAGAGGCAATATTATGAAGGGGTGGCTCGACTGCGAAGGTTGGAACGGGGAAGAGGAGTAGGGGGGAGAAGTTGAGAGCGTTGGTGAGGGGTAGTACCAACTGGTGATGGAACGTTCTCTATGCCCAGACCACGGGGAACTCTTTTGATATGATCTTTGTGCAATACGGTCTCTGTAAGATCGTGCAACCTGAGTGCTTTGATTTCATTATTTGACTCGCGTCCAATGATGCGAAAAGGCCCGGTGAATTTAGGGGAGAGCTTTGAGGTGGGGATGTGGTTGAGGGTGTAAATAATGTATCCAAGTTCAAAAGTACAAACTCTGGCTGATTTGTTATGCAGACGGCCCATATCGACCTTATCCAGATTAAGAATACTATAAAAAAAAAAAAATTTAATACTATTAGAATTTGCAACTTTGACTTTAACAAAACCATTGAAACTGTAAATGGGAGGTATTTCTGAAACAAGGTCAAATAGGAGTCTTTTGCCCCAGCCAAAGAGGATAAAAAGAGGTGATTCCAATATTAACCTGTTTACGGCACTGTTAATGGCTTGATTCATGAGAACTTGATAATCCCAAGAAGGGCGAAGATCAGAAGCAAGGTATCGAAGAACACTGAGAATCTCTCGGTTCTGGCGTTCAACTAAGCCATTAAACTAGGGTGGTAAACAGTAGTATTATATTTTGTTATTTGAAAGTACTTACAAATTTTTGAAAGAATCTCACTGTTAAACTCGTCCCGTTGTCAGAAATCAGAGTTTTTGGTGTAGTGAAGAGGCATATGAGTTTGTCAATAAGGGTCTTTACCACGTGTTGTGCTGTTTTGTCTGATGCGGGGGGGGGGGGGGGGGGAAAACAAAAAATGGAAAAATGGTTGACACAGACAAAGAGGTATTGATTACCGCTTGGTGTAAGTGGTAGCTTAAGGAGGTCAATAACTATTGTGTCGAATGGTTTGCAAGGGGTAGGATAAGTTAAGATGGGAACATGTCCGCTAATATGACTTTTGTGTAACGCACAAGAGTGACAAGCATCATGGTTAATAAGAAGTATTGTAATCTGGTTTGTGTAACGCATTTCTCCTTGTCAGGGTGTAAACTTTACACTGTAAAGCAATGAAGTCGTGTTGGAGTTTTATAGATTTAGGAATGAGGTCCGCAGGGACTACAAGCTGAAACAATGACCGGTTCGGTTCATGTTTGTTCGTTAGTGTTTTTTTATGATAGAGTATGTCATCAATTAACGTGTAATTGTTGAGATTGGAAGGGAAATTATCCGTATCAGTTGTGTCTGCAGATTCGAGGAAACATATAACACGTTTCCATAGAGGATTTGATCTTTGCGCTGCAGCTAATAGCGCTTGCGTAAGAGTTACTGAAATGGGATTTTAAGTGATGGTCTAGATATGGTGACTAAGAGCGTCTGCTACTAAGTTCTCTTTCAAGTTTTCCTCATAGATTCTTGCCTTTGAAGAGGTATAAGATTGGTTGATGGTCCCGTTGAAACTTATCGCTACCACCAAGATCTGACGTCGTGTAGCTAATGCGTGCGCGTGTGTACGCTAGTATAGAATGAATCAGTGACACTCAATCTACAGGCATTTCTTGCAACATTGATCCTGATGGAGGGACATTACGCACGCCAGAAGAAAAAGCAGAGGGTTTCCTAAAACATTTCGCCTTAGACAGCTCGACAAGAAGTCTCCCCGAGAACCAGCGGCGAGATCGCATGGAAAAAGAAGCCCACACGGACCTCTCCACCCCTCAAAGCAAAGACACTGACCTCACCCTGCACGAACTATGGTGGCCCCTGAGGGAAAACAGCGGAAACAAAAATAACCCGCCGCCGACCAGATCACATACCCGCTCCTCCCTTCCCCGAAAGAGGGAAAGCCAGCACCAAAATCGAAAACTACAGGCCAGTAGCCCTTACCTCACTCATAGGAAAGGTGTACGAGAGGATCCTCCTCACCAGACTGAAAAACCAAGTGGATTCTAAAGGAGCACTCCCCAAACTCCAGGCTGGGTTTAGGAAAAGAAGTTTTGTGGGTTACGTCGTGCGGCTCTCTGACCATATCAGAAGAGCCCAAAGACAACAGAGGATCCTACACACTTTTCATTCTATTTCACTTCATTTTATTTATCTATTTACTATTTATTTATTCATTTATTTGTTTGTTTATCTATCTATTAATTTATTTATTATTTGTTTATTTGTTAATTTATTTATTTATTTGTTTATTTGTTTATTTATTTATTTATTTATCTATCTAGTGAGAGGAAGGTGGGCAGAGTATTTTAGGGAGTTGCTAAATGTAAAGAAGGATAGGGAAGAAAAGGTAGTTGCAGTGGGAAGCGCTAAGAAAATGACCGTGATGAGTGAGGAAAATGGAGGAGAAATAGGGAGGGATGAAGTGAAAGCAGCTGTTAAGATGATGAGAGCAGGTAAGGTACCTGGTCTGGATGGATGCCATACAGAATGTCTGAAGAAAGGAGGTACAGTTATGGTGGACTGCCTGGTGAGGTTGTTTAATGTTTGCTGGAGAGAGGGTAGAGTGCCGGAGGACTAGAGAAATGCCTGTATAGTTACGCTTTACGAGGGAAAGGGGACAAATGTGAGTGTAGTAGTTTAAGAGGGATCAGTTTGTTGAGTGTAGTTGGGAAGGCTTATGGGAGGGTCTTGATTGAGAGGATTAGGAGAGGAACAGAGGGAGTAATTGGTGAGGAACAGTGTGGGTTTAGGACGGGTAGGGGTTGTGTAGATCAGATTTATGTGTTAAGACAGATATGTGAGAAAGCTATAGGAAAAGGTAAGGATGTTTTTTGGGCTTTTATGGATTTGGAAAAGGCTTACAACAGGGTAGACAGGAAGGCACTATGGAAGGTACTGCAGACATATGGGATAGAAGGAAAGCTGTTAAGAGCAGTCAAGAGTTTTTACGAAAGTAGTAGATCTTGTGTTATGATTAGAAATGGAGAGAGTGAATGGTTTGAGGTAAAGGTGGGACTTTGTCAGGGTTGTTCAATCTTTACATGGATGGGGTGCTGCGAGAGGTGAATTCAAGGGTAGTGGGTCAGGGGTTGGAGATGGTTAAAGAAAATGGAGAAAAGTTGGAGGTGAGCCAGCTGTTGTTTGCTGACGACACTGTGCTTGTAGCAGGATCTGAGTAGGGATTGAGGAAGTTGGTGACAGAGTTTGAGAAGGTGTGTGAAAGAAGGAAGCTGAAGATAAATGTGGGCAAAAGTAAGGTGATGAGCTTTACAAGGGGAGAGAGCGACAGCAGGCTGGAAGTGAGCATTAAGGGTGAGAGACTGGAGGAAGTGGTCTTTGGATCACGTGCAGGACTCGTGATCGACAGCTATTTCCCTTTCGGAAGAGAGCTCAGAGCTTGTGTGTGTGTGTGTGTGTGTGTGTGTGTGTGTATTTACCTAGTTGTATTTTGCGGGAAGGGGAGCTATGCTCGTGTTGTCCCGCCTTTGTATCTTGCAGTGTCTAGTTTGTTTTTAAACTCATGAATGGTTTTTGCGCATACTATTTCATTGTCCAGTTTGTTCCAAGTGTCCAAAACTCTATGAGGAAAACTGTTTTTCTTCAGTTCTCTTCTATAGCTATGTTTTTTTATTTTCTTTCCATGTCCTCTTGTGTTTCTTTTGTCCCAGTTAAGTAAGTTCTCACTATCGAGTACCTCTGTGCCTTTCATGATTCTGTAGATGGTCAATAGGTCACCTCTCTCTCTTCTTTGCTCCAGTGTCGGTAACTCCAGTTTAGCCAATCTCTCTTCGTATGATAGGTTTGCAAGTGCAGGTGCCATTTTTGTAGCTGCTCTTTGGATTCTTTCTATTTTCTTTATATTCTTTTTGGTACTGGGGGACCACAATGTCGCTGCATACTCTAATCTAGGCCTTATCAATGTAACCAATATTTTTTTCATCATGTCTTCGTCCAAGTATGTAAACGCCACTTTTATTGATCTTAGCAAGTTGTAAGTCTCCCCGACAATTTTGTTAATCTGTATATCATAGGACAAGTCGTTCGTGATAATTACTCCCAAATCTTTTTCGGATCCTACTTTCTTTACTTCTTTGGTTCCAATTGTATATTTACCTGATATTCTGTTTTTGCTTTTTCCAAACTCCATTATGCTACACTTCTTCGTATTAAAGTCCACTTCCCATTTCTGACTCCAGTTCCATACCCTATTTAGGTCTTCTTGCAGTGCTTCACAGTCCTCATCAGTTTCTATTTTCCTTAGCAGTTTGGCGTCATCGGCAAAGAAGCTCATGTAGCAGTTCACGTCCTCATCCATGTCATTCATATAGATAGCAAACATTATTGGTGCCAGCACAGATCCTTGCGGTACTCCACTGATCACCTCTTTCCAGTCTGAATATTTTTCTCTGAGCACTACTCTCATCTTTCTACCAGTCAGAAAGTCCTCTATCCATTTTAGTAGGTTTCCCTGTATTCCTCCTATGTGTTCCAGTTTTTTTAGTAGTTTTCTGTGTGGTACTTTGTCAAAGGCTTTTTGCAAGTCTAGGAATACACAATCAGCCCATCCATTTCTTTCTTGCACTATGTCTATTAGTCTTGAGTAAAAGCATATTAAGTTTGTGGAGCATGATCTTCCTTGTCTGAATCCGAATTGTCTTGGGTTTAATATGTCATTGTCTTCCAGATGTTTTACCCATCTATTCTTGATTATTTTCTCACAAATTTTGGCAATGGTGCTTGTTAGTGATACTGGCCTATAGTTGGTGGGTTCTTCTTTGTTTCCTCCTTTGTGTATTGGTACAATGTTAGCGTTTTTTCCAGTCCTCGGGTATCTTTCCTTCTTTGAGTGAGCTGTTTATTAAGATGTGTATTTTGTCTGTTAGTTCTTCTTTGCACTCCTTTAGAATCCAATTTGCAATACCGTCCGGGCCATGTGATTTTCTGACATCCAGCCTTGATAAATGTTCTGATATTTCCTTTAGTGATGCTGTAAACTCATTCATGAGGGGAGATTTCTTGTTTTTGTCTATGTCACAATTCGGTATTTTCTCTCTGGTGAAAACAGATTTAAAGTGATTGTTCATGACTTCGGCCATCTCTAAATCTTCTGTGTATTCTATGTTTCCTTGGCATAGTTTCACCAATTCCTGTTTGTTTTTAAGTTTACCATTCACATACCGATAGAATAGTTTGGGTTGCTCTTTGCATTTGTCTATAATATCCTTCTCATGGTTCCTTTTCTCCTCTCTTCTCACATTAACATACTCATTTCTATAGTTAACATAAATTTGCCATTTGCTTTGTTTTTTGTCTTTTCTCCACTTTTTCCAAGCTTTGTCCCTTCTGTCTTTTGCCTCACTGCATCTTTTGTTGAACCAACATTTAATGTACTCTCTCTCTCGCTTTTGTCTTGGTACATGCCTGTTTACCCCTTCATTGTAGTTTTCCATCAATATATTCCATTTCTCTTCCACTGCTGTTTCTTCCCTGTAAAATATTTCCCAGTTTGCATTCCGGAAGAATGTCTTTAGTTTTGTAAAGTCTGTTTTGTTGTACCTCAGTCTTCCTTTCCTATGCTTTTCGTTCCTCTCTATGTCTATTTCTTCCTTTAGTATAGTTTCGATGAGTACATGGTCACTCTTTCCAATTGGTGTCTCATACTGGACTTTATGCACTATTTCAGGCTCTGTTGTAAATATTAGATCTAGTTTCGATGGCTCTTCATTATTTCTGTACCTTGTGTTTTCATGGACCCATTGGGTCATTGTGTACTCCATGGTCATATCTAGCAGTACATTGCCCCACGAGTCATCTCCTCCTTGCACTGTCATGCTGTCCCAACAAATTTCTTTGCAATTGAAGTCCCCCATAACTACCAGATTACCCTTACCCATTAGTATCTCATTGAGTGATTTTCTTGTGTCATCTAGCATTTTTTTATGTTCAATTTCTTTCCAAGCGCTTGTTTTTGGAGGCACATAAGTCACCACAAACTTTCTACTTTTCATATTCTTGCCTTCGACTTTTATCATGATCAATTCAGCATTACCTTTGCCCTCTGCAATTTTTGTCACCTTTAGGTCTTTCTTGGCCAAGAACATGATTCCCCCTCCCTGTTTCTTGTCCCTGTTTTTTATCCAGTAGTTGTATAAACCTTGTCCGATAACAGTGGATGGTATTTCACCTCTTAGTTTAGTCTCTACAATTCCCATTATGTCTGGTTTTGCTTCTAACAGATAATCATTGAGTTCGTTCAGTCCCGAAATTAGTCCGTCAATGTTGGTATAGGCCACTTTTAATTTTCTTCCTTCTCCCTGGTTTCTTCTTCCCTTGTTTTGTTCGTTTTGAAGCGCCATTGTCTTAATCTCAAGTCTATTACTCTCCACTGGAATTCTTTGCATTCTGTCTCTGATCTTTTCAAGTTTTTTTCCTTTGCTTCTTCTCTTAGCGCCCTTTCTTTTTCTAATTCCTCAGTACTCATTTCTCTTTTTATCCATATCTTATTGTATTTTTCACTCTTTGCCAAGTTACCTACTTTTTCAAATATGTCTTCTACTACCACTTGTGACCTTAGTTTTATCTTTAGAGGTCGATTCCTATCCTTAGTATAGCGACCAATTCTGTAAGTCTCTTCTAAGTCTGTGCCTGAATCACTATCTCCCCCCTGAATTTCATTAAGGATTTCTACTGCTGTCTCTTTTTCTTCTTTTTCTCTCATGTACCTCGCCAATCCTTGTTTTTCTTTAAGCCCATAAACCACAATACATTTCTTCCTATCTACTGTGTCCCTGACCCAATTTGCTTTTTCGTTAATCACTTGAATGATTGTGTCTTTTGCATTATCTTGCATTTGCTGCTTGACTATTTCTTTGAAAGCAATTTCTTTATTTTCAATATTTTCTTTCCACTTCTTAATTTCCTGGATACTGTCCCCACCTAAGTTTTCTTCGATCTTTTGTGTCAATTCTTGGAATTTGTTGTTCACTTCCTGCTTTAGATTTTCGCTATTATTATCATTAGTTTTCTTCTTTTCATTATCATTCTTCAGTTCATTTATGTCTCTTTTCATTTCTTTAATTTCGTTTGTAAGATCCAAGTTAGCTTTTTTCAGGTCAGAAATTTCATGGTTAGTCTTAGATAAACAATCAATTAAACCAATGACCTCTTTTCTTAAGTCCATGATTTCATTTTCCCACCGAGTCCTATTTTTGCTCATCTCTCTCTCTATCTCTAATAATCTACTTAAGTTCTTTCTTTCGTACTTACCAAACCCTAAGAAATCATTGTCATAACACGTGGTGCTTTGTTTATTGTTTACATCGCGGTTCAGTGGATTGCCTCCAGATGGCTCTGATTCGCAACTGGCTTTCGAGTCGTTTTCATTCATTTTTGCTAATTTCGAGTTAACACAATTAACTAGCACTGCATAGATACCATTTCGGGCACTCACGTTCACTCCCCACCCCTACAGTACAAACCAGGTTTTCCTTTTTCGTCGTAAATCCTCTTCTTCTTGGTCGCGCGACGACGAGCGGTGTTGCTTCGATGAGCGTGTGTGTGTGTGTGTGTGTGTGTGTGTGTGTGTGTGTGTGTATTCACTTGGTCTTTGGATCACGTGTTGGACTCGTGATCGACAGCTATTTCCCTCCTGGAAGAGAGCTCAGAGCTCGTAGGTCTGATCTATGGGTAATGCTATGACCTTTCACACACACACACCCAACTCCCCGCCCACGAGAGTCAGAGTAACGACTCGAAGCGCAGCGGTACCGAAATAATTTCGGCCCTGGGCAGGATTCGAACCTAGAACTGCGGGCCACTATCGTGGCAGTTCAGTGCTCTACACAAATGCGCCACCGAGTGTGTGTGTGTGTGTGTGTGTGTGTGTGTGTGTGTGTGTGTGTGTGTGTGTGTGTGTGTGTGTGTGTGTGTGTGTGTGTGTGTGTGTGTATTTATCAACCACAATACACTTTAATTCTAAGCCATCAACTTCAAGACAGTCTCGAGGAGGCCAACATGCAGAACACGTTTCAATTTCTGCATGCTGGCTTCCTCGACTCTGCCTCGATGATGATGACTTAGAATTAAAGTGTAGTGTGGTTGATAAAAATGTATCTCTGTTCACTGGGACCCATTCAGTGTTTATATATATATATATATATATTTGGAAATAGACTCAACCACTGGGATTCGAACCCTTGCCTAGGCGGCTTACGTCTTATAACGCAAAGGCCTTACTGACCATGCTATCACGACCCTTAAAACGAAACGACTTGGTTCACGGTCCAGTCGTTCCGCCAAGTCGTTTCGTTTTAAGGGTCGTGATAGCATGGTCAGTAAGGCCTTTGCGTTATAAGACGTAAGCCGCCTAGGCAAGGGTTCGAATCCCAGTGGTTGAGTCTATTTCCAAAAATTGTCAAATGATAAAATATACATATATATATATATACATATATATACATATATATACATCTCCACTATCCCATTGTATAGAAACAAAAATCCCCCACTCCTCCCGCCCGCCCTCCCCCTCTCTTCCTTGTCTCCCCCTACTCCCCTTCCACCTTCCCCCCTTCCTCCTCCTCCTCCTCCTCCCCCCCCCACGGTGACCACAACCTCCTAATCCCCCACCCCCCAACCCCTTACCCCGTGACCTCTGAGATCCCATTGTCAGACCACCTGACCATAGGCTTATTTATATCTGTCATCCCCGACTTCTCATTTTTCTCTCCTATCCCTATGTAAGTCTTCTTGTAACATTGTCATCGTATTTATTTGCATTTATATTGTATCCCTCATATTTTACTAGTATTGTTCTTGCACACAATTGTCACCATTACTGTATTTATGTAACTTTTGTAATTTTGTCACCATTACTGTAATTATGTAATTTTTGCTATTTCAGTTTACTCTTGAAAATGTATTCATTAAGACGAAACGTTGAGCTCAAATAATGGAAAGAAATGGAAGAATACAGTGATTTAGTTTCAATTCACCCACGCCGATCCCTCTCAGCTGGTTTCTCCACCACCACCACGCCCGCCGTTTCACCACGTCAACATACAGACGTATTCTTCAGCCCCAACGGAAAATCTCCACCAGAGGTATTTCTCCAACAACATGCCTGCCGCTCCACCACGTCAACATAGAGACGCATTCTCCAACACCTACAAGGAAATCTCCATCAGAAGCGATTCTCCATCACCCAGGAATCCCGCCGCCTCCACCACGACAACACAGAGACGTTGGATTACCTTCACCACTGCATGAGTCGGACCATCTTCCCCCTTCCTCCGATATCGCATCACGCTCTGCCCGATCATCCCTCCGTGCCAGAGATTATTGCAAATCTATGCCACTCACCGCATCTAAGCTGCGCAAGAATTTCTCACCTTTATTTCATTGTCATATAATCCAGTCACATCTTGACTGCATATATTCTAACTTCCCTTTCTCACAACCACTTACTAATCGATTTCCCTGTTTCCAGCAGTGAATCCTTCCATCTCTTCTCGCCCCCCCCCCCATTGCGCCCTCCACTGCAGCCCCGTCACCATCATACTCCAACATCACATTGGGTAAGTGGATTTTTTTTTGTGCCACTTAGGAGCAACACAGTCCCCACGCATATTTTTCTTAATACATGAACATGTCCAAAGCCCTCTCTGGCTCAACTTACCGACCCTATACACGAAGCCAAGCTGCGTCTCCACCAACCATGTCCCCCACTTCTACTTCCAACTCTTTAGACAATTCAATTGCTCACAACACCATAACAACTCGAAATCTCATCACAGTAATTCAGGACGAGAGAAGTTTACCATTTTTTAACGGTAGGAACATTCCTGTACATACCTTCCTCACTGAAGTTAACTCAGAAATACTACGTAGGAATGTCACAGATGACAAAACAAAAATATTCATTCTAACATCCAAAATTGACAAGAATAACGCATTAGCTGGTGACGTCATTCAGTCTTACTTGTTTGAGGAAACACATTAATTTGATACAATTGCAGAATGTCTTAAAAGGTCATTTGCGGCTTTTGAGCCACTTGGAGCACTTTCCCCCCTATACTCTCTTGTAAAAACTCAGACTGGGTCTCAAACAACACAATTTCATTGGATAACGTAGTCTCCCTCATTGCATACTTTCGCTTTCTCTCGCAGTTACACCCAGACACACCCCAGAAAACCAGCGCCATTACATTCACACCAGGTATCACATTAGGCTAATTCTCACGGAAATTCTCTGACACAGAACAAGTTATCACACAGATACAAAGTCAGTCAGTACCCATGGCACCAACTCATACAATGGCTCAGGTCACACGGCCCCCCTCACACAACACGAGAGCGCGACATACATCGCGCATGCGACATCACTCACGACAACGCTCTCCTTCAAGGACACGAGTATTTTGTACGTACTGTCACAAACCAGGACACCTTGTTAACACGTGTTATCACAGGTATCCGTCACAACCGAACCGATACTGCGAGCATCATGGCACTTGTTTTCACATGACTGATATTTGCCGTGTGTTAGCACAAAGACCCCATAGACAAGAATCCCCAGGTAGTTCTCCTGCTAGACATTCACGTACCGCATCTCCTGCTAGACATTCACGTAACACATCTCCTGCAAGGCATTCACGTAATACATCTCCTTTATGACTACAGGATACAAAGACTCGGTACACACCCTAGATATCCCAGACCTATCTTCAGATTCCTTAACCTTCAATGCTAAGTCTAGTTATACCAAAGTGAAAATATTTCTCGACACGGGATCCCCAGTTAACATCATGACACTACACAGTTTCCACAGATTCCGCACTGAAACAAAACAAGCCATGTTATAGTAAACATTGCAACACTTCGATGACTTGAGCATCTTCGTGGCTGGATTTCCTTTTGATACTGGCGTGCACGCGCGCGCACGCACAATATGCTACAAGATGTGATTTCGACGAAAGCTATGAATCTCCCTAGGGACTTCTGGACCAAGCTAACCGACCTTTCTTGACTACGCCCTTTTGACAACAAAAGATTCTTGGCGTCTCAGGTCAAGCCTCTACCGTGAACAATAGCCCACCTGTGTCTTCGTATCAGCCACCCGCAACCGACCGACAACGCTACCGACCGAAGCGACCCAACTTCTCAATATGCCTCATATGGCAACAACATCCTTTTCACAAATTTGTATATATGTTAATATGTGTCTGGCAACCCTCCAAGCTTACCTGAGGGCTTGTCGTGCATGTAGTAGTTAGAAGAAAACAAGAGCGACAACCGAATGTAGGAGAACAGAACAGAACCGATTAAAACCAAGAACTCGGCCTGAGTTTCTCTTTACCACCAATTCAAATGTAGAGAATGCATATTCTACATTGTGGTGGGCAGCGGTGGGACGACGATGAATCCACATTCTACATTGTGACATTGTGGGAGCGTCGCTGTTTGTCTTATTCCGCGTTTAGTCAGGTGTTTGGTCAGATGTTTTGGTTTGGGAAAGTGAAGTCAGCAAGATTACAGGTCTTGCTCAAGGTGAGTACCATGTCGCATGTCTGTGGATCACGTGCGTGGTTGGTGATGATTAGTAATGGTTACACAATCGCACACCGTGACAAAGTGAACAGCCAGATCACAGAGATAATGAACAGGGTGATTGACAAGTTTGACAGACAGACCCCCCCCCCCCAACATGTGAGGGCCCTGGGCAAGCGCGGTCCCGACTTGTTCCCGAATGAAGTTCTTGGATCCTGGCTCCCAACTACAGCTATCCCTCGTCCTCAATATCCCATTGTGCGAGAAATTCTCAGCCCAGTTAACCTCTTTCCTTCTTCCACTGTCCAGGGGTTTCGGGACAATCCCAGAGTTTGGAATTTGTCTGAAAGAGTATTCCAGGAGACGTAACTTTTGGTATCTACTATCTGGTTCAAAGAATTAGAATGTTTCGAAACTGTGCTCCCATTTTAGTAAAAATAGTACAGAAGATTAACAATTTAAAAAGGAAAAAATATTTCCATTTGAGAGAAATGAGTAGAACTAGAAATTTTGAATTATTGATATAAACTGTGAAAGAAAATAGTGAAAATGACTGAGGAGCTACGATGAGAGGGAGGAATGGATGTTGGATGGAAGTGGAATGGTTTGGGGTGTATACTTGCCTTTTGACATGGCTACCTCCCTTGTAAGGGTGGAAATCCCTTGGTACATAGATAGTGAACTTGGTAAACATAAACAAGTTAACAAAGCCTGCTTGAAAAAGGTTATGTACATATTTGGAATATGGCGGCAACAATACATTAACTATATACACGGTAGATAAGATCAAAATAGGTTAATTATATTACATTTCAGCTGTCAGAATGTACCTAGTTTTGTAGAACTATGTTGAATGTTTTTCGACTATCTGCCAGATGTAAATTGTTGTTGCTAGACATAGCTAAATTTAGCTAGCTCTGGTTGAAAACTGATCATCGTGGCAACAGTACTTTAAGAACTTGTTTGTTGACAGTTAAAGTTAAAATGACATTTGAGGTGATAGTGATTAACTTAGGAGATGGTACTAGCAAGTTGTTGAAAACAAGTGATCAGAAGACGGGCTGGAATACCAGAGTATTGTGTTAAGTGTGTATAAAGTAATGACGATGTTGTTGTAATTTATTTAAACTACCCGCAGGTTCAATCGACTAACACGTCACACTTAGATTTTGAGGAAACCGATCTCGGTGCTTAACCTGAGAAGTTGTGCGTGTACCGACAGAACTGCATGGTTGTGTGGAAGGCGGCCAACAAAGTAAACATGTCACCTATCGAGTTACCAATGCCATGTTTTCATGCCCCATATACCTAATTGTCATTCTTACCAGCACCACTCCATTGATTACTTCAGATAAGTCAATTGAGGATCATTGGAGCAGTAAGCCAATGGCAATGCTGGCTCATTTAATGTTCCTCCATGTGGCATGTGCTTGACAAATGGTCCTAAGCATGCCTTTTAAAGGTGTCCACTAACTTGGCTGAGACCTCTTGAGACTGAGTGCTTCTGTTGATAACTTCACACTTGTTCCACTCCTTGATTACTCATTGTGAGAATTTTTTTTCTCATAATTTATATTCAGTTGTAGTTATTTATAATATATAACATGGTCCTCTATTCTATTGAATATATTTTAAAAATCTGGTTTTAGTCCTTTCTATCTTTTTACTAACTAGAAAACTTGAATCATATAAATATGATATTGGTCTTTTTCAATCAAGAATTTTGGGTATTATCTTAGTTGTGCATATCTACATGATATAGCATTAGAAAATTAAATGTTAATTTTGTAAATTATAATACATGAATGTAATGTGCAATTTTTTTGGCAGAAATAACAAAACTTGCAAATATATTAATGAACAAAGCCGCTAGGATACGTTATGGACACAATGCTGTCATCTATCCAGTCCAGTCACTGTCAGTTAGACAATGGCTTTCACATTGTGGACCGGGTGTTCTCCAACTCCAGGTGACATTAATAAGCACTGTCACAAAGACAATAGGAATGGGAATAGGGCTTCTTTGGACTTTATGAGAGAATATAGGGTTCTGCCGTTATCTGTTAATTGCCCAAGGTACAATAATAATCGGGCCGTCAGCATCCACGATGACAACGACCCGGATGATCTTTAGAATTTGAGATACCAAATTACTAAATATAGTTTAGGTTACATAGTTTAGGGCAACACAACCCTGAAAATATATACAGCTTAGATAACCCACTTTTAGAGAAAACTGAGTGTGAGAGAGACTTGGGAGTTCTAGTGAGGCTGGACCTTAAAACGAGGAAACAGTGCTAGGATGGTAATGAATAGAAGTGCAGAGGTAATTACCAAAATCTGTCTAGCGATAGTTAGACCCATCCTTGACTATGCAGTACAGTTTTGGTCTCCGTCCTACAGAATGGACATCAATTCAGTAGAATCAGTACATAGAAGAATGACCAAAATGATACATGGACTCAGAAATTTGCCATATGAAGAGAGGCTTAGGCACCTTAACTTACACACTCTGGAAAAACGCAGAGTGCGGGGTGATCTAATAGAGGTGTTCAAGTGGATTAAAGGCTTTAACAAGGGTAATGCAAACAATGTTATCATATTAACACAACAGGGCAGGACTTGCAGTAATGGATTTAAACTGGACAAATTTAGATCTAAGAAGGAAATAGGCAAGAATTGGTTTACTAATAGAGTGGTCAACAAATGAAATAGACTTAGTAACCATATAGTGACCGCTGAAAGTATCAGTTGTTTTAAGAAACTATTAGACAATTTTATGGATGGGGATGACAGGTGGTGATGGATATGGAGCTGCCTAGTGTAGGCCTTATGGTCTCTTGCAGTCTCCTTCATTCATATGTTCTTAGGTTATGTAGGTTAGGTTAGGCTAGAATAGATGAATTAATCATCCTTTCATTTCTAAGCCATCAGCATCTATCAAAACAAATGTGCATATCATTCAACTGCCGCGACTTCGTTCGTTAGTAAATAATTTTTTGCAAGTTTTTTGTTATTGATTTCCACCAAGAAAATCACATTATGTTGATGTATTATAATTTACAAAATTAATAATTAATTTTCTATTGCTATATCACATAGGTGTGCTCAACTAAAGATAAAGTTTTAGTTGTGCACACCTATGCAATATAGCAATAGGAAACTAATTATTGATTTTGTAAATTATAATAGACCAACGTAATATGCAATTTTCTTGGCGGAAATCAATAACAAAAAAGTTGCTGAAACCTATTTTCTAACAAAGTCGCGGCAGTTGAATGATGCACCATGTTTGTTTTTATAGGTGCCAAGGTCGAAGAAACGAATGGATGATAGATTAATCTATTCTAAACTACTCTACCTAACCTAACCTATGTAACCTAGCCAATGTTTAGTAATTCAGTACCTCAAATTCTAAAGATCATCTGGGTTGTTGTTGTCGTCACAGATGCTGACAGCCTGATTATTATTGTAACCTCGGGCAATTAACAGATGACGGCAGAACCTCATGTTCTGTCATAAAGTCCAAGGAAGCCCTATTGTCTTTGTAACAGTGCTTATTAACATCACCTGGAGTTGTAGAACATCTGGTCCACAACGTGAAAGCCGTCATCTGATAGTGACTGGCATGGTGTTCGTACCATATCCTAGCAGCTTCATTTGTTAGTAAATTTGCTTGTAGCAAGGTTTTTTTTTTTTCTATTTTTTCTGTCAAGAAAATTGCATATTACGTTCATGTATTATTATTGATCAAATTAGTATTTAATTTTCTAATGCTATATCATGTAGGTGTGCACAACTAAAATAATACCCAACTAAAAATTTACAGAATCCTGTTAGGCTCCAGACTAGCTTGAGCTGTCTGTGTGAATCACATGTACATTTGTGTTAGTATAATTGGTTGGCAGTTTTGGCATTGTGGTATATGTTATATTGTAGTGTTCTGGGGTTTGTTAATATGTCTGTTTGCTGATCAATGTTCTTTTATGTATGATGGGAGTGGTGAATATTAAGTTGGTGATATGTAAATTCTTTATATGTTGAGGTGGTTGTATATATTGAAGAAATAAACTTGATTTCCTGGAAGAGAGACACGGGGCTTCAGACTGACTGTATATCTAATTTTAAGATTGGTCTTTGGATGTATGTGGTCAGTACCTGTTTTCTGCTGGCAGTCTTTGATTGTTTTGAGGAATTTGTTTTATGTGACATATTTCGTGTTAAATTTGAGGTAAGTGCTGCTGTGCTGGGCTAGCATAGTCTGAAACAGATCTTATATACTGTTTAGATATTAGTTTGTCACTATCTAGGCCAAGGCTTGTACTGGGAACCACTATTATGGCATTAAGAGAATATACGGTATTATTTTAGTTGTGTGCACCTAAGCGATATACCATTAGAATATCAAGTATTAATTTTGTAAATTATAATACATGAATGTAATATGCAATTTTCTTGGTGGTAATAAATAAAAAAAATAAAAAATTACTCCAAGCAAATCTACTAATGAACGAAGCCACTCGGAGTTCAGATGCCATGTTGTCGTCTGTCCAGTCCAGTCACTGTCAGTTAGATGATGGCTTTCACGTTGTGGACCAGGTGTTCTCCAACTCCAGGAGACGTTAATAAGCACCGTTACAAAGACAATAGGATTTCCTTGGACTTTTTGAGAGAACATGGGGTTCTGCCATTGTCTGTTAATTGCCAGAGGTACAGTAATAATCAGGCTGTCAACATCTGTGACGACGATGACGACCCGGATGATCTTTAGAATTTGAGGTACCAAATTACTAAATATAGGTTAGTTAGGTTAGGTTAGAATAGACGAATTTCATTTCTTCAACCTCGGCATCTATCAAAATAAACATGGCATATCATTCAACCTCCATGACTTCGTTAGTTGATAAATCAGTTTCAGCAACTTTTTTGTTTTTCGATATTCCTCCACATATCTTAACCACGTGGTGCCTCTACCCATGATCTTTATATATTCATCTACCTCCAACGCTTCCATAAAAAGACAGGCCAACACTGCAGAAAGAGGACTTCCCATAGCGAGACCTCTGTGTTGTCTTTATATTCCTTACCATTAAAAGTAAAAACACCGAATTTGACACATAGTGATACAAGTTTAATATAATCACTTCTGGGAACTGGTAACTCGTCATCACTAAGATTATGACTCTCTTGGCGGCAACTAACGCCTCCTCCACTCTTTTTTACTGTTTTCTTAGGCCCCATACTGAACTGGTAAGGATGCATCAACACTGGCAAAGCAATAAAGCACTAAAAAAACACACAAAAGCACATTTATGTTATCTGGTTTGTCCTAAGTGCATAACTAAGTAGGAGGTAGAGAGCAATGCTGAGCCTCCACAAAATAGCCACCAGGCATACAGGTGCATTTGTATCTGGGGGCAAGGTTCATTTGTGGAAGCTTTGTTTTGTTTGGGTGGAGGTTCTCAACTGAGATCATTTGTATGCAGAGGGGTTTGTAAGTGGAAGTTCCACTATACTTTTATCTTTTCCCTTGTAATTTTATAATTTTTCTTGCCTGTCTAGGTCCTCTTCTATATACCAAAAGATTTCCTCTTTATAAGAGAGGTAGCCAAGTCAGACGCATGTACCTATTCCCACCCATTCCATTCCCATCTACCACTCTTTACCCCCTCTCATCTTAGCTCTTCATGGATGACAGTTCATCCCTGTATCCTGCATACTGCCCTGAGTCCGAAGCAATGTAGCAAGACACAGTATATCAACAGCAAGGCCACCTCACTTAATTGGTTACCCCCCTCTCCCATCCCTCATGCAAAAAAAAAAAAAAAAAAAAAAAAAAAAAAAAAAAAAAGGAGACAGAGAGAGAGAAGAGAAGATGGGGAGAAATGTCTTTGGGCTGTGTCAAAATATCCTAATGATAATTAATGCCACCTAAAGCTTCAGGGACTAGAGATCTGTCTGTAGCTTCATTGTAATCACAAACAAATATCAGGTCCTCCTATAGATCTGTCTTGCAAGAAATGTTGAATTATTGTCTATGTTTTATTAATGTGGGTCTGCTTCAAGTGGAAGGTAGCTGTTGCTTGTTCTCATCCATCCCTATGTGAAAAATGGAGGAAAAAGAGTCAAAGTTGATTGATAAATATCTTGGGCTGGGTCTGGATGTGAAGGTGTTGATGGGATTTGAAGAGCAGCAGCAAAGATTATCCTCTATGACTGTTTCACAGTACCACCACATGAAGGTGCTGTTAGTACTTTATAGGTTAAAAAGTGTATGAATCTTGGCAGTGGTCTTGGAGCAGGGAAGGCAGGTGCAGCGTCACATATGCCGCCTGTGAGCAACCCTCTGCAGGTTCCCAAAAAGAAAGTTCAGCTTCAATTGGAGACTGTGCACTGAAATATTTTCTAACAGAAACTCTGTTCCAACAAATGTAATTGAAAATATTATTATGTTCTATTCCAGTAATGATGAATGGGGAAGAGTTGCCATCTTCAGCCTAAACAATCGGGATGATAATGAGCACCATCCGCAAGAGGTGGAACCGCCTTGTATTAGACATTGTAATGGCTAGACCTCCACCAGTTGTAGCTGCTGTATGTTTTGTCTTTGGTTCAGTCTTCTTCATTGGCTACTTCTGTGCACATTGGGTTGTAAGTAGAGTTTTTCTTACCACATCTTGAAATACATCTATGAAGTTAGCATACATACGGCTTATTTCATGTTGCTGATGTGATATAATAAAACAACTGCCAGGTGGTTGGCACTAAATATTTAAAGAACAAAATTGAATGCTAATTTCATTAGGAGTTATTTTTAAGGTAATCTGCAGTGACACAATTGTAATCATTATTTATCATTATTATATATTTTTTCGCATCTGACATAGTTATGGAACAAAAGGTCTTCTGTCGGTATGCTCTGCCTTTGTAATCCTTGATTTCTGTGCGACTTACTTGTTTTGGCTTATACCAAGAAATTTTATTCAGCTAAGAGAAACCCTAAACATATTGAAGGTAACTTATTTCAGTAAACATTTTCTCTGTCATTCACAATTACATATACATTTGTTCTGACTGCTGCCAGGCAATTTCATTCTATCTATCTATATATATATATATATATATATATATATATATATATATATATATATATATATATATGTATTTCAACAAGAACCCACTGTGTTGGATAAGAAGAAATTAAATAGATGATATCCATATATTTCGATCACGGACTGTGATCCTCTTCTTATCCAACACAGTGGGTTCTTGTTGAATTTTACGAATGTGTTACGACATTACTTTGTAGTTATATATATATATATATATATATATATATATATATATATATATATAAATATATATATATATATATATATATATATATATATATATATATATATATATATATATATATATATATATATATATATATATATATATATATATATTTGTAAGGGAAGTACCCAAGTCAAAGGCACACACCCACTCTCACCCATTCCACTCCCACCCACCACCCTTGTTTCCCTCTCATCTTAGCTCCTCATGGATTTTATTCACTTCAGTGAAATCCCCTATCTGGTGAGGTGGGCATCAAATACTTCTGCTTCTTGGCAATAAATAGCACCACATGCATGCACCTCTGATGTTGTTGCACCCCCCCACCCCGGATTTGCTATAAATTGAATATTTGTCATAAGGTCTGGAAGTTTATGATCTATATCTTTGTTCCCTTTAGGACCAAGTGGATCTGGCAGCATACCGACCTTATAGCATTTTTGCTGATAATATCCTGGAGCAGCCTCTTCTTGGAAAGTAAGGAACCACTTAAGTGTCCCTTGAGCTTATGGTGAACACACACAAATGATTAAATGTATTTCAGCTACCCTAAATCATCCAGTGTAATGCTTATTGGTTACTTTATTGACAGGCTTTCTAGTGTTCTTCCTGTAGATGTGGTCTACACATGGGTAAATGGGTCCGACCCTCTCTTTCTTAATGGCCTCCACAAGCTAAAAGAAGAGCAAAAAGCTCAGGGAGAGATCTGCAGCCTCACTCATTGCATGGCTGCCTCTTACATAGCTATAAGGTATGCAGTAGCTATATCTTTATATTGTTTCATTCTGCAGTATGTAGCTAGAGACCAATTCCTTGAAGTTGTGAGATTAGGATTCCTTGGCTGATAATTTTCAGATTTGATAACTGCCTTCTCTTCAACATACTGAATTTACTTGCTTTAAGTATAATTTTAAGGGTAATGTAACTGAGTACCAAATAAAATTGCCTGGTGGTGGCTACTGTAAACAAGTAGTCATGATACATGGCTAAAGGGTTAAAAGATGAATTGTCAAGGATTCTAGTAAGAGAAATCCAAATCAGTAGCGAGTGAATCAAGACAAACTTATTTATTTAGTAAGATGTTATTTTTTAAATTTCTAAGCTACACGCTGGAACATAAGATGAGAAACATAAGAGAGGAAGAGAGAAGGAGTTTGAATGTGTTTGAGATGAGGTGTCTGAGAAGTATGATGGGGGTTACTAGGCTAGATAGAGTGAGAAATGAGGAGGTGAAGAAGAAAACGGGTAGAAAGGGAGTTGGGAGATAGGGTTGATGAAAGAATATTAGGATGGTTTGGACACATGGAAAGAATGAGTGGAGAAAGACTAGTAAAAGAGGTATGGAAGGCAGATGTGGAGGGAGTGAACATGAGGGGACAAAGGATTACAAAGGCGGAGCATGCCGACAGGAGACCTTTTGGTCCATATCTAGGTCGGATGCGGAAAAAAAAATATCATAATAATAATGAAATAATAATTATAAAAAAAAAACTATAATAATGTATGCAACAAACAAAATACATAAATAAATGCATAGGTATAGTTGAATAACAAACAAACAGGTAAACAGTGAATAATAATAAATTGACACATAACTAATAATAAATGAAAATCAAACAGACAAATGATAACAAAGCAAACACAAATACAGGTATTCCTCGTTTAACGACAACTCGGAGTAACGACGGGCTTTATGACATTCGTTTAACGTAAATCTCCCGAAGTTACGACGTCGTGTACGATAATTAAGTTGGCTGAGGCAAATTTGTATGATGTTATAAATGAACTTGTATGGTGGATATTACCTGTGAGGTAAAGTGTTCTGAAGCTTAGGTCTACATTACCATCCTGCAAGCTGAAAAAACTACCTGGGGTACAGTATATACCAGTAGTGGTAAATTTTTGGTTTCAACCAAGGGCGCAATATAGCAATAGAAAATTAATTATTAATTTTGTAAATTATAATGTATCAACGTAATATGCAATTTTGTGAGCGGAAATAAAAGGTGCTAAAACAAATTTCGTAAGTAACGAAGTCATGTCGGACGAATGGTACACCATGTTTGTTATGATAGATGCCAATGTCGAAGAAATGAAAGGATGATAAATCCGTCTAACCTAAACTAAACTAACCTAACCTGTGTTTGATAAATCATTACCTGCAAATTAAATGTCATCTGGCTCGTCCTTGTGAGGGACGTTGGCAGACGACAAGATGGCGTCCCGATCCTATGATACCGGCTTCGTTCATTAGCATATTTTCTTGTAGCATGGTATTTTTTACTTTAATTTCCGCCCACAAAATTGCATATTACGTTGATACATTTTAATTTACAAAATTAATAATTAAATTTCTATTGCTATATTGCGTCCATGGTCAAAACTAAAAAAAATACCCCGGTATTCAATATGGAATGTCAGCATACGCGGATTTGGTCATATACGGTAATTTCAGGAACCTAACCACTGAAAATAAACAGTAAATAAAGCTTTAATGTACTGTATAAAAGAGGGAAAATACACGAAAATAAAGATACATGTATTGCTGGACATTGTACATACAGTACATGTACGTATATGTATACACTTCCGCTTAACGACCAATTCGGTTAACGACGGCGCGCTGGTCCCAATTGTCGTCGTTAAACGAGGAGTACCTGTAATATAAAATAAATTATAATCATAACAGCATCTTGCTTAGGTGTTTATCTAAATGTCTTAAAGCTTCAAACTGAACTACATTGCACTACCTGTGCAGGAAGTTTATTCCATTCATTAACTACACGGTTGGCAAAGTTGTTTCTACCTACTGCCAAATTGAATCTATTTCCGGATAGTTAGAGACCATTGTTTCTTGTCTGATTCTCATTCAATGTGAAAATTTTGTCACTTTTGATGTTGTCAATTCCTTTTAGAATCTTAAAGACCTGTATCAAATCACCTCTGAGTCTACGCTTTTTTAGGGAAAACAGATTCATATGTTTTAGTCGATTTTCGTATGATTTATTTTTGATATTTGGAATCAGTTTTGTGGCTCGCCATTGTACTTTTTCCAGTCTGTCAATATCTTTAATGAGATTCGGTGACCATACAGAAACAGCATATTCCAAATGTGGACGAACTAACGATTTATATAGCTTGTTAATGAGCGATGGACTTTTGAAATCAAAAGATCGTGCAATCAGTCCTAGAATCTTATTTGCTTTCTCAGAGGCTGAAATACACTGCTTGGATGATTTGAGGTCGTTACTGATAATTACGCCGAGATCTTTTTCACTATCCACTTTTGTTAAACGAAAAGAAAAGGCATAAGGGGTGCTGGCGGGCCTCGGGCCAGCACCCTAAGGTTTGGGTCTTTTAATGTGCGTGGATGTGGTACAGATGAGAGTAAAAGGGAAGAGATAGGTAGTATGTTTGTGAGAAGAAAGTTGGATGTGTTGGCTTTGAGTGAAACTAAGTTGAAAGGGAAGGGTGAGTGTATGTTTGGGAGTGTAAGTGGGAGGTTATCAGGAGTGAAGAGAGGGCGAGGGAGGGAAGGGGTGGCTATTCTAGTAAGTGAGGAGATAGGTAAAGGGGTAGTGGAGTGGAAGGAGGTTTCCTCAAGGATAATGTGGATGAAGGTGAAACTGGGAAAGGAGATGTGGGTCTTTGTAAGTGCATATGGGCCGGGCAGTGAGAAGAGCATGGAAGAAAGGGAGGCCTTTTGGATAGATTTAAATGAGTGCATAGAGGGTTTAGGAAGAAATGTCAATGTAATAGTACTGGGAGACCTTAATGCTAGAGTGGGAAATGGTCCAATCGATGGAGTGGTTGGGAAGTGTGGAGTTCCAGGAAAGAATCGTAGTGGAGAGTTGATGGTGGAAATGTGTCTAGAAAGAGAGTTGATGATAGCAAATACAGGTAAACGTCGACTTACGATGGCCGCGACTTACGATTGTTCGACTTTACGATGACGACGACGACGATATGATAATTTAACCCCTTCCATACGGTGCCGCACACGTAGGCGTCATGAGGAGCAAGTGGATTCGCGACGCTGCCATATCGGCGTCTTGATTATATTTATTGTAGTCGCCCCTGTGTTTTTACATTCTCTGTGGTTTTCAAAATTCGCGGGTGAAAGAGAGAACGATCGATATAAGCGGTGACTATATTTTATGATGCGAGTATTATTACGTCACGTCGTACGGCTGGCATTGGCTGCTGCCCGCGAGATTTAAGAACCGTACTGAAAATACATATTATAGTGTTTGAATATGGTAAAAAGGATAAAAATAATTAAATAAACTACTGTACATGTTTAATAGGCTATATTCAGTATCTCTGGTGGATAATATACAGGTAGGCTAGGTACATTGACCACGGAACAGAGTGGGGATCGACTTACGATGAGATCGTCTTACGATGGCTCTATCGAAACCTAATGCCATCGTAAGTCGACGTTTACCTGTACAGTGTTTCGGAAGAAAGTCAAGCATAAGTACACATGGGAGAGGGTGGTGGATGGAAGGGTGGTAGATAGAGCGCTAATGGATTATGTAGTGGTAAATAGGATTATGATAGGAAGAGTTAAGGATGTACATGTGCTAAGGGGAGAGGGTGGGGGAATATCAGATCATTTTTTGGTGGAAGGTAAGTTGAGAGTGGAGGATAGATGGAGAAGGAGGAAAGGGACAAAAGGTAGGGAGGTTCTTAGAGTGAACTCCTTGAATGAAAAGGAAAAGGAGAAGGAGTACGAAAAGAAGCTGAAGGAGGAGTGGGAGGGAGTAAAGGATAGAGCAGAGATGGGTGTGGAGGAGGAATGGGGATGGTTCAAGGAGGGAGTCTTAAAGTGTGCAAGGATGGTGTGTGGAACAAGAAGGACAGGGGGAAATAGAAGAAAGGGTAGTGAATGGTGGGATGAGGAAACAAAGAAGGTTGTAGAAGAGAATAAGCGAGCATTCACAGATTGGTTACAAAAGAGGACAGGGGAGTCATATGAGACGTACAAAGAAAAGAAAAGAGAAGTAAAGCAAAAGGTAAAGGAGGCAAAGAGGAGAGTAGATGTGAAATGGGGTAGGAGTATGACAGAAAATTTTGAAAGTAATAAAAAGATGTTTTGGAAAGAAATTAAGAGAGGAAGAGGAGGCGAATCAAGTAGGGAAGAAAAGGTAAAAGGTACAGATGGAGAGTTGATAATGGAAGAGATGGCAGTGAGGGGAAGATGGGCAGAATATTTTAGGGAGTTGCTGAATGTGAAGGAGGATAGGGAAGGAAAGATAGCTGCAGTCGGAAATACGAAGAAAATGAGAGTGATGAGTGAGGAGAATGGAGGAGAAATAAGGAAGGATGAGGTGAAGGCAGTTGTAAAGATGATGAAAGCAGGTAAGGCACCTGGTCTGGATGGATGTCATGCAGAATGTCTGGAAAAGGGAGGTTCAGTGATGGTGGACTGGTTGGTGAGATTATTTAATGTTTGCTGGAGAGAGGGTAGAGTACCGGAGGACTGGAGTAGTGCCTGTATAGTTCCTCTTTACAAGGGAAAAGGGGACAAGTGTGAATGTAGTAATTTCAGAGGGATTAGCCTGTTGAGTGTAGTAGGGAAGGCTTATGGGAGAATCTTCATTGAGAGGGTTAGGAGAGGAACAGAAGGAGTAATTGGTGAGGAACAGTGTGGATTTAGGACGGGTAGAGGTTGTGTAGATCAGATCTTTGTGGTAAGACAGATATGTGAGAAAGCTATAGGAAAGGGGAAGGATGTTTTTTGGGCTTTTATGGATCTGGAAAAGGCTTATGATAGGGTAGACAGAAAGGCACTGTGGGAGGTTATGCAGATTTATGGGATAGGAGGAAAGCTTTTGGGAGCTGTCAAGAGTTTTTATGTGAGTAGTAGAGCATGTGTTAGGATTGGAAATGGAGAGAGTGAGTGGTTTGAAGTAAAGGTGGGACTTCGTCAAGGATGCGTTATGTCGCCCTGGCTGTTCAACTTATACATGGATGGGGTGGTGCGAGAGGTGAATGCTAGGGTAGTGAGTCAGGGATTGGAGATGGTTAAAGAAAATGGAGAAAAGTGGGAGGTGAGCCAGCTGTTGTTTGCGGACGACACTGCGCTTGTGGCAGGGTCAGAGGAGGGATTGAGGAAGCTGGTGGCAGAGTTTGGGAGAGTATGTGATAGAAGAAAGCTAAAGATAAATGTGGGTAAAAGTAAGGTGATGAGATGTACAAGGGGTGAAAGTGGCAGTAGACTGGAAGTGAACATTAAGGGAGAGCGACTGGAGGAAGTGGATAGTTTTAGATACTTGGGTGCAAGTGTAGCAGGAAAAGGTGGAGTGAAGGTGGAGGTAGAATGTAGATTGAGAGAAGCGAGTAAATGCCTTGGTGGTTTAAAGAGTGTAATGAGAAATAGACATTTGGGAATGGATGCGAAGAGGAGACTGTATGAAGGAGTGATTGTGCCAACAGCACTGTATGGGGCAGAAACGTGGAACATAAGAGAAGAAAGGAGTTTGAATGTGTTTGAGATGAGGTGTCTGAGAAGTATGGTGGGGGTTACTAGGCTAGATAGAGTGAGAAATGAGGAGGTGAGGAGGAGAACAGGGGTGAAAAAGGATTTGGGAGATAGGGTTGATGAAAGAATATTAGGATGGTTTGGACACATGGAAAGAATGAGTGAAGAAAGACTAGTAAAAGAGGTATGGAAGGCAGATGTGGGGGGAATGAACATGAGGGGACGTCCTAGGATGAGGTGGATGGATGGGGTGAAGGGGGCTTTGGGGAAGAGGGGAATGTCTGTTGAGGAAGGAAGGGAGAGGACGGAAGACAGAGGTGAGTGGAGAATGGTTGTATATGGATGATGTTGTGACTGCATGAGGAGGAATGGGCGGGGGGGTGGGGGGTGGGGTAGTATGTGTGAGTAAATTTTGACGCAGCCCGAAGGGATTTCTCCCCGTCCTCTCCTTATATGCAAAGGGGGACGAAGAGGGGGGGTCGCCGATTAAATGAAGCGGCCTTGCTGTGGATGTACTGTGTCTTGCGACACTGCTTCTGACCCAGGGCGGTGGGCAGTGTGCAGGGATGACCCGTCATCCAGGAGGTGCTCAGATGAGAGGAAGGGTGGGAGGGGTGTGGAGTGTATTTAGGGATGAAATGGGTGGGAGTGTTTTTATGCCTTTCCCTTTTTGGCTACCTCCCTTGGAAGGGGGAAAAAGCCTTGGTATATGTATGTATGTATGTACTTTTGTTAACGAATTTCCAAATAACTTGTAATCGTACTTATTGTTGTTTTTACCTATGTGCATTACCTTGCATTTACTCATGTTAAATTTCATTAGCCACTTTTCAGACCATTGCTGCAATTTTTCTAAATCTTCTTGAATATCTAATTGGTTTAAGTGATCATTTGCCACTCCGCACAGTTTTGTATCATCAGCAAATTTGGAAACAGTAGATCTTAGTCCATGGTCTATATCATTTATATATACTATGAATAGAAGTGGCCCAAGAACGGAACCCTGAGGAACTCCACTTGTAACATTTTTCCATTTAAAACAACTCATTGTTTTCGACCATTCAACCAATTACTAGTCCAACTTAATAGGCTACCACTTATTCCGTGTAAAGCTAATTTAGTAAGTAGTCTTTTGTGTGGGACGGTATCAAAAGCTTTTGCAAAGTCTAGATATATTAAATCTATATTGTTTCTTTTGTCATAATTCGATATAACTGTTGTAGAATTCGAGTAAGTTAGTCACACAAGAACGTTTCTGTCTGAAACCATGCTGGCTATCATTTATCAAACGGTTACTTTCTAAATGATGTTCGATAGCATCTCTGATGATAGTTTCCATTATTTTTCCTACGATTGAAGTCAAACTTATAGGCCTATAGTTATTTGGTTTCTTTTTGTCACCTTTTTTGAATATGGGATTAACATTAGCTAGCTTCCATTCTCTTGGGACATCTCCGGATATGATGGATTTCTTGAAAATAATTTTTAATGGAACAACAATCTCATTTTTAATTTCCTTTAAGCTTCTTGGATGCCAACCGTCAGGCCCTGGTGTTTTATTAACTTTGAGTTTATCTATACACCATTTAATTTTTTCTTTTGTTATATTTACCGTAGTGAGTAAGTTTACCCTAAACTTTTCACAGGTTTCAGTTTGGAGTTCACTTTGAGGTGTTTCGTCTACGAATACCGAGCTAAAATAATTGTTTAAGATATTACATCCTAGGATGAGGTGGATGGATGGGGTGAAGGGGCTTTGGGGAAGAGGGGAATGTCTGTTGAAGAAGGACGGGAGAGGACAGAAGACGGGTGAATGGAGAATGGTTGTATATGGATGATGATGTGATGCATAAGGTGGAATGGGCAGGGGGATGGGGGGTGAGGTATGTGTGAGCAAAATTTGACGCAGCCCAAAGGGATTTCTCCCCATCTTCTCCTTTTATGCAATGGGGGGACGGAGAGGGGGGTCGCCGATTTAATGAAGCGGCCTTGCTGTGTCTTGCGACACTGCTTCTGACCCAGGACAGTGGACAAGGTGCAGGGATGACCCGTCATCCAGGAGGTGCTAAGATAAGAGGGAGGGTGGAGGGGTGTGGAGTGTATTCAGGGATGGAATGGGTGGAAATGATTTTATGCCTTTTCCTTTTTGACTACCTCCCTTGTAAGGGAGAAAAAGCCTTGGTATATGAATGTATGTAAATGCTGGTGGTGAATTTTGTTGCATTGTTGAAAGGAAATGGAGAAAAGTGGGAGATAGGCCAGTTGTTGTTTGGTGATGAGACTGTACTTGTGAGAATCAGAGGAGGGATTGAGGAAATTAGTAACAGACTTTGGGAAGGTGTGCAAAAGGAAATTGAAGATATATGTGGGTAAAAGTAAGGTGATAAGATGTACAAGGGGAGAAAGTGGCAGTAGACTGGGAGTGAGTATTAAAGGAGAGAGACTGGAGGAAGTGGGTAGTTTTAGATACTTGGATGCAAATGTGGCAGGAAAGGAAGGAGTGTGGGTAGAGGTAGAATGTACATTGAGAGAAGCAAGTAAAGGCCTTGGGGAATTAAAAAGTGTAATTAGAAATAGACATTTGGAATGGATGCTAAGAGGAGATTGTATGAAGGAGTGATTGTGCCGACAGCACTGTGTGGGGAAGATACATGAAACATAAGAGAGGAGGAGTTTGAATGTGTTTGAGATGAGGTACTTGAGAAGTATGATAGGGGTTACTAAGCTGGATAGAGTGAGAAATGAGGAGGTGAGGAGGAGAACGGGGGTAGAAAGGGAGTTGTTGTTGTCGTTCCCTAGACTGTCTGTCCGAGCAGTCCCCTCTCCCCAAGGAATGCTACAGCCGAAACTGGGTTTTCCCATAAATCCTTTATAGAGTGTATGTTGTGTTGTTTGCGTGCATGATTGTGTATAATGCAGTCTTCCATTATGTGTTGTATGGTATGGGGTGAAGTGTTACAACCTGGGCAGCTGTTCACAATGCGGTCATCCAGCCTCTTCTGGTAGCTTAGAAGTGCTGGGTGGTGGCCGCACCGCAGTCTGGCCAAGTGGACTCTGTCCTTTCGTGGGAGAGAGGATTCAGAAGGGTGGATATCAGGGGGTCTGGCATGCAGCAGTGTGTTATCTTTCAGTGTGTTAATGGAGCGGTGAGTGATATGATTATGAATATGTTTACGGAGGCTGGTATTTGGTGGTTGTGGAGGAAGAGAAGAGAGTATCTGTGTGTGATAAAGGTCTTTGGGTGTTGTTTTAATGTTTCTTGGTGTGTGTGGGTGTTCTGCTATGTAGTGTAGCAGGTGTGATGTGTTTGTGGTGGCTGTGGCAAGTGTTTGTGTGCCTCTCATGTCGAGGTGGTCCTTGACTTTGAGGACTTTTGTTTCATGGTGTAAATGGTCTGTAGGTGTTGTATTTGTGCAGCCTGTAATTGTTTTTAGGGCTTTGTTTTGTATGATTTGAAGGGTGTTGTGGTGTGTCTCACTGAGATTAGGAGCCCATGCAGGACTCGCATAATTCAACACTGAGCGTATGCATTGTTTGTATATTGTTATATTAGTTTCTTTGTTTTGTCCAAATGTCGTTCCAGTGATTGACTTAAGTGCGTTAAGTCTAGGTGTGCATTTGTTTTTTATGTTTGTGATGTGTTGTTTGAAAGACATGGATGTATCGTATTTTACACCAAGAATTTTCGGTGTGTTTGTGTGTGGTATTAGAGTGTTGTTGATGTAGAGATGAGGTATGTATTTGTGTTCTATTGTCCAGTTGGTGAGAAGTGTTGCTGTAGATTTGGTTGGAGCTATTTTGAGTCTGTTTGTGATGAACCATGTGTTGAGTGTATCTAGGTATGGCTGTATTATTTCTGCAGCTTTGTGTTACGATGTGTGCATGTGATTGTTATGTCGTCTGCGTAGGAAGAGATTTGTATTTCTGAGTTGTCTGGTGTGGGTAAGTCATGCATGTATAGATTAAATAGTGTGGGGGATAGAACTGAGCCCTGTGGTACTCCATTCTTAATGTTTCTGATGTGCAATGATTGGCCATTATATGACACGTAAGCATTCCTACCTGCCAGAATGTCTGAAAAAGGGAGGTCAAGTGATGGTGGACTGGTTGGTGAGGTTATTTAATGTTTGCTGGAGAGAAGGTAGAGTGCCGGAGGACTGGAGGAGTGCCTGTATAGTTCCTCTTTACAAGGGAAAAGGGGACAGGTGTGAATGTAGTAGTTTCAGAGGGATTAGCTTGTTAAGTGTAGTTGGGAAGGCTTATGGGAGGATCTTGATTGAGAGGATTAGGAGAGGAACAGAGGGAGTAATTGGTGAGGAACAGTGTGGATTTAGGACAGGTAGAGGTTGTGTAGATCAGATCTTTGTGGTAAGACAGATATGTGAGAAAGCTATAGGAAAGGGGAAGGATGATTTTGGGGCCTATATGGATCTGGAAAAGGCTTATGATAGGGTAGACAGAAAGGCACTGTGGGATGTTATGCAGATTTATGGGATAGGAAAGCTTTTGGGAGCTGTCAAGAGTTTTTATGAGAGTAGTAGAGCTTGTGTAAGGATTGGAAATGGAGAGAGTGAGATGGTTAAAGAAAATGGAGAAAAGTGGGAGGTGAGCCAGCTGTTGTTTGCGGACGACACTGCGCTTGTGGCAGGATCGGAGGAGGGATTGAGGAAGTTGGTGGCAGAGTTTGGGAGAGTATGTGATAGAAGAAAGCTAAAGATAAATGTGGGTAAAAGTAAGGTGATGAGATGTACAAGGGGTGAAAGTGGCAGTAGACTGGAAGTGAACATTAAGGGAGAGCGACTGGAGGAAGTGGATAGTTTTAGATACTTGGGTGCAAATGTAGAAGGAAAAGGTAGAGTGAAGGTGGAGGTAGAATGTAGATTGAGAGAAGCGAGTAAATGCCTTGGTGGATTAAAGAGTGTAATGAGGAATAGACATTTAGGAATGGATGCAAAAAGGAGACTGTATGAAGGAGTGATTGTGCCAACAGCACTGTATGGGGCAGAAACTTGGAACATAAGAGAAGAAGAGAGAAGGAGTTTGAATGTGTTTGAGATGAGGTGTCTGAGAAGTATGGTGGGGGTTACTAGGCTAGATAGAGTGAGAAATGAGGAAGTGAGGAGGAGAACAGGGGTGAAAAAGGATTTGGGAGATAGGGTTGATGAAAGAATATTAGGATGGTTTGGACACATGGAAAGAATGAGTGAAGAAAGACTAGTAAAAGAGGTATGGAAGGCAGATGTGGAGGGAGTGAACATGAGGGGACGTCCTAGGATGAGGTGGATGGATGGGGTGAAGGGGGCTTTGAATGTCTGTTGAGGAAGGACGGGAGAAGACGGAAGACAGAGGTGAGTGGAGAATGGTTGTATATGGATGATGTTGTGATTGCATGAGGAGGAATGGGCAGGGGGGTGGGGGGTGAGGTGGTATGTGTGAGCAAATTTTGACGCAGCCCGAAGGGATTTCTCCCCGTCCTCTCCTTATATGCAAGGGGGGACGGAGAGGGGGGTCACCGATTAAATGAAGCGGCCTTGCTGTGGATGTTCTGTGTCTTGCGACACTGCTTCTGACCCAGGGCAGTGGGCAAGGTGCAGGGATGACCCGTCATCCAGGAGGTGCTCAGATGAGAGGAAGGGTGGGAGGGGTGTGGAGTGTATTTAGGGATGGAATGGGTGGGAGTGATTTTATGCCTTTCCCTTTTTGACTACCTCCCTTGAAAGGGGGAAAAAGCCTTGGTATATGTACATGTATGTATGTATCTTTTGGTGTTATTGTGCATGTCTGTGTTATATATTTTATTTGTTAGGTTGTGGCGGGGGATAGCATCAAAAGCTTTACTAATGTCTAATGTTATGAGAAGTGTTCTGTGGTGGGGCCTATCTGAATTGATGCCATCTAAATTTCTTTGTGTGAGGTTTATCAGAAGAGTGTTTGTGGAGTGTTGTGGCCTAAAACAGTGTTGTGAGTTAGCAAGGGGAATATGTGGTGTGACAAGTTTAAGTATTAGGCGTTCAATGACTTTAGAGGGGGTGCAGAGAAGTGTGATTGGGCGGTGCGATGTTGGGATTGTTGGGTCTTTGTTCGGTTTTGGAATGGTGATTATTTTACCATGCTTCCAGATGTCAGGTATAGTGTTGTGTGAATAGCTGTAGTTTGCAATGTTTGTGAGTGAGTGTATACCTTGTGGTCCAATGTGTTTTAGGTGGATGTTGCTTATGTTATCAGGGCCACAGGCAGATGAGTGCTTGAGATTATGTATTATGAGTTTTGTCTGACTGTCTATGAAGGGTGTATAGTCTGAGTGTGGGGAAGTCTTTCTTGCGTCGAATGTTGCATTGGTCGTCAGGGTGAGAAGTGAGATGGCTTGTCTGTGGAAAATGACGTATGAGTGCGTTTGCTTGTTGTCTGTTTGAGGGTAGATTATCTGTTGTTGTGATTATTGCTGCGTGAGAGCGTGTTGTGTTACTGTTGGATAGTGTAATGCTGTTGAGTGTTTTGTACAATTTGCTGGTGTTTGTTTTGTGATGAAGTGCATTGATAAAGTTTTGCCAATGTTGTGTTTTTTGTTCGTGTATTTTATTAGCAATCACAGTGTTTAGTGTTTGTATTTGGTCTGCTATGTTTTGAGGGATAGGTGTGGGGGTATCACGTTGTCTGATGAGGTCTTGGATTTCTGGTGTGAAGTTGGGGTTGTGTGATTTTCTGTTGCCTCTAGGGATGTATCTCTTGTCTGCATTTTGTATGATTGTATTAAAAGTGTGCACAGCATTGTTTATGTTTGTGATTGGTGTACTGTTAAGTGTTTCAAAATGTTGTTCTGTCTCTTTAGTAAAAGTTTCCCAGTTAGCTCTCTTGTAATTGGTGTAAGTGTGTCTGTGGCCAACTGGGGTGCATCTTGTTTTGGTGGTGATGATGATTGGAAGGTGGTCAGAACCAAGGGTTCCGACCACTCTCCATGATGTTGTTGGGGTTAGGCAGGGGGATCAGAAGGTGATATCAGGAGAGGAGGGAGTGTAGAGGGCTTGGTGTGGGATATGTGTATGATTATGTGTGTTATTCATGATAGTCAATGTGTCAAACTGAGTCTGTATATCAAGCCCTCTGTCTGTGTCAGGGTTGTCGACATACCAGGCAGACGACTTGGCGTTGAAGTCACCACCCATGATCAGGTTGGGGATTGAGGCTAGTTGGCTAAATTGAGGTCTGAAGGTGTTTGGAACTGTGGGGGATGATTGTGGGGGAATGTACATGTTAACTATTGTCAGTGTTGATTTGTTGCCTGTGCGGATTCGAATGGATTGGATTTCTGTTGTGTTATCTGTGGTAGGGAGGAGAATTTTGGTTGTGGCACTTGTGTCCACAAAACAGATGGAGTGATGGATCAGGGTGATGAGTCCACCGCCATTGCCGTCGGTCTTGTCTGATGGTGGTGTAATTATGAAATGATGGTGTTTTGTGTGAGTGTCTTAGTTTTGTTTCTTGTATAATAGCAATGTGTATGTTGTGTTGTTTAAGAAAGTGTTCAAGTTCATGTTTTTTCGTGTTAGTACCGTCAATATTGTGTTGTAATATGTTGATGTTGTGTGTTTTGTATGTGTTGTATGTTGATCTGGGTTAGAGGGGGGGGAAAGGAGAGATCGGGGGTAAGGGCAAAGGGAAATTGGGAGTGGGTAAGGGTGCTGGCTGTGGTTGGGGAGGTGGGAGTGGGGTTACTGGAGGGCAGGTAAAACATGTCCAAGTGTTTGTGTATTGGTTTGTGTCAGCAAGTGTTGTACAAGTGAGGTGGGCCCAGTTTTTGCACATATTGCACTGAACTGAGCCCTTTGTCTATCTGCTTGAAGTAATGGGTTTAGAGCATGTTAGACATGTGTATTTTGTGGTGGGCCCAGTATTGCTCTCTACATCTCCTGCTAAAAGTAGAAGAAGAGGGGTGATCACCGGAAAATCACCCCTCGGTGCAGAAAAAACGTAACATTGCATGTTGGGAAAAAGGATTGTGGTACTCCCCAAGGCAGGCGTAGCTCCTCTTGGGGATTGGTGCCACCTGCATAGAGCTGATGGCCAGGGGTGGTTGCTGCTGTTTGGCCCCCAACTCTTGGGGTTGGGGGGTGGTCCCACGACGTAGACGCTGCAGCTCCAGGACCAGAAAGGTTGATGAAAGAGTATTGGGATGGTTTGGACACATGTAAAGAATAATTAAAGGAAGATTAGTAAAAGAGGTGTGGACATGAGGGGCTGACCAAGGATGAGATGAATGGATGGGGTGAAAGGATGCATTGGGAAAGAGGGGAATGTCTGTTGAGGAAGGATGGGAGAAGGCAGAAGGTAGAGGTGAATGGAGAATGGTTGTGTATGGATGATACTGTGATGCCTGAAAGGGAGTGGGTGGGGGGTGAGGGAGTATGTGTGAAAAAATTATTTGACACAGCCCAAAGGGATTTCTCCCTGTCTTCTCTTTTTCTGTATGAGGGGATGGAGGGGTGGTCACTGATTTAATGAAGTGGCTTTGCTTTGGATGTGCTGTTTCATGTGACACTGCTTCTGACCCAGGGCAGTAGACAAGATGCAGGGGTGACCCATCATCCAGGAAGAGCTAAGATAAGAGAGAGGGAGTGGAATATGTGAGGATGGAATGGGTGGGAGTGGATTTTATGCCTTTGTTTTTTGGATATCTCCTGTGTTAGGGGATATATGTATGTATGTATGTTAAAAGTAATAGTTGATTATGATTAATACAATGAATTTTTATGCCTAAGAAGTGATGGCATCATAATTACAAAGGATTACAAAGGCGGAGCATGCCGACAGGAGACCTTTTGATCCATATCTAGGTCGGATGACAAAAAAAAAAAATAATAATAATAAATAAAAACTATAATAATGTAAATAACAAATAAAATACATAAATGAATGCATAGGTATAGTTAAAATAATAAACAAACAGGTAAATAGTAAATAATAAATTGACATATAACTAATGATAAATGAAAATCAGACAAACAAATGATAACAAAACAAAAACAAATAATATAACATAAATTATAATCATTACAGCATCTTAATTAGGTATTTATCTAAATGATTCTTAAAGCTTCGAACTGAACTACATTGCACTACCTGTGCAGGAAGTTTATTCCATTCATTAACTACACGGTTGGCAAAGTTGTTTCTACCTACTTCCAAATTGAATCTATTTCCGGACAGTTTGAGACCATTGTTTCTTGTCTGATTCTCATTCAATGTGAAAATTTTGTCACTTTTGATGTTGTCAATTCCCTTTAAAATCTTAAAGACCTGTATCAAGTCACCTCTGAGTCTACGCTTTTTTAGGGATTAATGATTTAATGATTATGGTAGCCAGAGGAATGAGAATTATTTATTTGGGATTCTGTCATAGAAGTACCAGTAATGAACCAGAGGAACTGGAAGATCTACAGTCCATTCCATCAGTGCTACACCAGAGCAAACAGAAAGTGCTCTACAGAGCTGGTGAACGTAGATACACTCTACTGCAGATTGCATCAGGGATTAATCCATCCTTCATTCTCGAGCGGATCCGTTACATGGTACCTGAGACATCTTACATGCACCAGGCATTCTGGACCACAGGTAAGGATCTCATACTAGACTAGTACTTTACCAAAAAATATGAGCCAGTTTCATATTTATCTATATATATATTCAACAAGAACCCACTGTGTTGGATAAGAAGAAATGAAATAGATGATATCCATATATTTCGATCACGGACTATGATCCTCTTCACAGTCCATGATCGAAATATATGGATATCATCTATTTCATTTCTTCTTATCCAACACAGTGGGTTCTTGTTGAATTGTAATTACAGGAGTCCCTCAAATAATGCAGGGGTTAGGTTCCTGAAACTACTGTGTATGACCAAATCCGTGTATGCTGACATTCCATATTAAATACTGGTATATACTGTACCCCAGGTAGTTTTTGCAGCTTGCAGGATGGTAATGTAGACCTAAGCTTCAGAACACTTTACCTCACAGCTAATATCCACTGTACAAGTTCATTTATAACATACAAATTAATTTTTCAAAAGAATAATGCAAACGCAGTTGTACAAATATAATATTTATTATGTATCCTTTGTAATATACAAAACAATGTAAATATACTGTAGTCTACGCCTGAGAGGCACTGCGAGTTGATCAGTTACACCCCTGCCACCTCCTGGTCCCCACCTGTCTTCCCTCCCTCATCCCGTTAGCTGGCTTGTCCTGACGCCTGTTTGTGTCGCTGGCCACCACCACCATCACTCGAATTCTATGAAATATACACCCAAACAACTCTTAGAATTCAACACTCATGGGCTACTAAGCATAAATAAAAATAAAAATTACGTATGTGACAACATCTTAGAATGTGCCAATATAGTGATGCTCACAGCGGATAACGGGTAAAAATTTCAAGAAACACTAAACATGTTAACCCGGTAAAAATCCAATAACGCAGTGCGAGTGGTGGAAGCAAAGCCCCTCAACAGGGTAGGGCGGTAAAATTTCACGATAGCACGGCGCGGGTGGTGGAAGCAACAAGCTAAAGCTTGTTGGCTACCCCCCTACTTCCCCTACTCTCCCTCTCCTCCCCTCCCTCCCTCCTGCATCAGTACCCGGAGGTTGACACGTGACCGCAGGCAGCCACCCACGGCTATCCCTTCGCCCCACACCCTTGTTTGAGCTGTTCCCAGTACATAATGACCGCATTATCTGAGGATCAACTGTATATGGTAAAATAGAAAGCAGTCACCACAAATGTTTGCAATGTTGCCGTGTGTGTGCGTATACGTGCCCAACTCAGAGCGAATTTTAAAATGGTTCTCTACATTTGAGATGGTTTTGAAATAAAATCCGTGTATTTACCTAGTTGTATTTTGCGGGAAGGGGAGCTATGCTCGTGTTGTCCCGCCATTGTATCTCTCAGTGTCTAGTTTGCTTTTAAACTCGTGAATGGTTTTTGCGCTTACTATTTCATTATTCAGTTTGTTCCAAGTGTCTAAAACTGTATGTGGAAAACTGTTTTTCTTCAGTTCTCTTCTATAGCTATGTTTTCTTAATTTCCTTCCATGTCTTGTGTTTCTCTTGTCCCAGTTTAGTAATTCTTCTCTATCAAGTATCTCTGTGCCTTTCATGATTCTGTAGATGGTCAGTAGGTCTCCTCTCTTCTTTGCTCCAGTGTCGGTAGCTCCAGTTTAGCCAATCTCTCCTCGTATGATAGGTTTGCAAGTGCAGGTGCCATTTTTGTAGCTGCTCTTTGGATTCTTTCTATTTTCTTTATGTTCTTTTTGGTACTGGGGGACCACAATGTCGCCGCATACCTTAGTCTAGGCCTTAGCAATGTAACCAATATTTTTTTTATCATGTCTTCGTCCAGGTAAGCAAAAGCCACTTTTATTGATCTTAGCAAGTTGTAAGTCTCCCCGACAATTTTGTTAATCTGTGTATCATAGGACAAGTCGTTTGTGATAATAACTCCCAAGTCTTTTTCGGATCCTACTTTCTTTACTTCCTTGGTTCCAATTGTATAATTTCTTGATATTCTGTTTTTGCTTTTTCCAAACTCCATTATGCTACACTTCTTAGTATTAAAATCCACTTCCCATTTCTGACTCCAGTTCCATACCCTATTCAGATCTTCTTGCAGTGCTTCACAGTCCTTATCAGTTTCTACTTTCCTTAACAGTTTGGCGTCATCAGCAAAGAAGCTCATGTAACAGTTCACGCCCTCGTCCATATCATTCATATAGATAGCAAACATTATTGGTGCCAGTACAGATCCTTGCGGTACTCCACTGATCACCTCTTTCCAATCTGAATATTTTTCGCTGAGTACTACTCTCATCTTTCTTCCAGTCAGGAAGTCCTCCATCCATTTTAGTAGGTTCCCTTGTATTCCTCCTATGTGTTCCAGTTTTTTTAGTAGTTTTCTGTGTGGTACTTTGTCAAATGCTTTTTGCAAGTCTAGGAATGCACAATCAGCCCATCCGTTTCTTTCTTGCACAATGTCTATTAGTCTTGAGTAGAAGCATATCAAGTTTGTGGTGCATGATCTACCTTGTCTGAACCCGAATTGTCTTGGGTTTAATATGTTGTTATCTTCCAGGTGTTTTACCCATCTATTCTTGATGATTTTCTCACAAATTTTGGCTATAGTGCTTGTTAGTGATACTGGTCTATAGTTGGTGGGTTCTTCCTTGTTTCCTCCTTTATATATTGGTACAATGTTAGCATTTTTCCAGTCATTAGGTATCTTTCCTTCCTTGAGTGAGCTATTTATTATGATGTGTATTTTGTCCGTTAGCTCTTCTCTGCATTCTTTTAGAATCCAATTTGCAATTCCATCCGGGCCATGTGATTTTCTGACATCCAGTTTTGATAGATGTTCTGATATTTCTTTTTGTGATGTAAATTCACTCATGTGGGGAGAATGTTTGTTATTATCTACGTCCCAATTTTGTATTTTCTCTCTGGTGAAGACAGATTTAAAGTGGTTGTTCATGATTTTGGCCATCTCTAATTCTTCTGTGTATTCTATATTTCCTTGGCGTAGTTTCACTAGTTCCTGTTTGGTTTTAAGTTTACCATTTACATACCGGTAGAATAGCTTGGGCTGATCTTTGCATTTATCTATAATATCCTTCTCATGGTTCCTTTTCTCCTCTCTTCTCACATTAACATACTCATTTCTATAGTTTATATAAATTTGCCATTTGCTTTGTTTTTTGTCTTTTCTCCACCTTTTCCAAGCTTTGTCCCTTCTGTCTTTTGCCTCTGCATCTTTTGTTGAACCAACATTTAATGTACTCTCTCTCTCGCTTTTGTCTTGGTACATGCCTGTTTACCCCTTCATTGTAATTATCCAACAGTATGTTCCATTTCTCTTCCACTGTTGTCTCTTCCATATAGAATTTTTCCCAGTTTGCATTCTGGAAGAACGTCTTTAGTTTTGCAAAGTCTGTTTTGTTATACATCAATCTTCCTTTCCTATGCTTTTCGCTCCTCGTCATCTCTATTTCTTCCTTTAGTACAGTTTTGATGAGTACATGGTCACTCTTTCCAATTGGTGTCTTGTAGTGGACTTTGTCCAATATTTCAGGTTCCGTTGTAAATATTAAATCTAGTTTTGATGGCTCTTCATTGTTTCTGTATCTTGTGTTTTCACTGACCCACTGGGTCATTGTGTACTCCATGGTCATGTCTAGCAGTACATTGCCCCACACGTCATATCCTCATACTATCATGTTGTCCCAACAAATTTCTTTGCAATTGAAGTCTCCCATAATTACTAGGTTACCCTTACCCATTAGTATCTCATTTAGTGATTTTCTTGTATCTTCTAGCATTTTTGTGTGTTCGTTTTCTCTCCAAGCATTCGTTCTTGGGGGCACATAGGTCACCACAAACTTTCTACTTTTCATATTCTTGCCTTCGACTTTTATCATGATCAGTTCAACATTACCTTTGCCCTCTGCAATTTTTGTCACATTTAGGTCTTTCTTGGCCAAAAACATGATTCCCCCTCCCTGCTTTTTGTCTCTGTTTCTTATCCAGTAATTGTATAGCCCTTGTCCAATGTCAATAGATGGTATTTCTCCTCTTAGTTTAGTCTCTACAATTCCCATTATGTCTGGTTTTTCTTCTAACAGATAATCATTGAGTTCGTTCATACCTGAAATTAATCCGTCAATGTTAGTGTAGGCCACTTTTAATTTTCTTCCTTCTCCATTATCTTTTCTGTCCTTGGTTTTTTCGTTTTGATGTGCCACTGTTTCAATCTCATGTCGATTACTCTCCAATGGAATTCTTTGCATTCTGTCTCCGTTCTCAACAAGTTTTTTTCCTTTGCTTCTTTTCTTAGTGACTTTTCTTTTTCTAATTCCTCAGTACTCATTTCTCTTTTTATCCATATCTTATTGCCTACTTTTTCAAAGATGTCTTCTACTACCATCTGTGACCTTAATTTTATCTTTAGATGTTGATTTCTATCTTTAGAGTAGCGACCGATTCTGTGTGTCTCTTCTAAGTCTATGCTTGAATCTCTTCCCCCCCCCTGAATTTCATTTAGAATTTCTACTGCTGTCTCTTTTTCTTCTTTTTCTCTCATGTACCTCGCCAATCCCTGTTTTTCTTTTAGTCCATAGACCACAATACATTTTTTCCTATCTACTGTATCCCTGACCCAGTTTGCTTTTTCATTAATCACTTGGATAATTGTGTCTTTTGCATTATTCTGCATTTGCTGCTTGACTATTTCTTTAAAAGCATTTTCCTTGTTTTCGATGTTTTCCTTCCACTTTATTTTCTGAATACTTTCTTCACCTAGATTCTCTTCGATCTTTTGTGACAACTCATGTAATCTGTTGTTCACCTCTATCTTTAAATTGTCGCTGCTGTTATTTTCATTAGTTTTCTTCTTTTCATTATCATTCTTCAGCTCATTTATATCCCTTTTCATTTCTTTGATCTCGTTTGTGAGATCTAAGTTGGTTTTTCTTAGGTCAGAGATTTCGTGATTCGCCTGTGCTAAGCATTCCCTTAATCCTATGATATCATTTCTTAAGTCCATAATTTCATTCTCCCACTGAGTCCTAGTTTTGTTCATATCTTTCTCTATCTTTAATAATCGACTTTCATATTTGTTAAATCCTGTGAAGTCTTCTTGATTGAATCCGTGTTATTTGAATCCGTGTTAATTGAGGGACTTCTGTGTATATATATATATATATATATATATAATATACACACACCAAGGGCTTCTTCCCCCATACTGATGAGGTAGCCAAGTCAAAAAGCCATATACCCACTCCCACCCATTTCATTCCCACCCCCTTTCCTCCCCTTCATCTTAAATCCTCATGGGTGTTCCTTTCCCACACTTACCCACCCTTATTTGCAGATAATGGCTGATAGGATGAAAGAATATATATACATATATATACCAAAGGCTTTTCCCCTTTGCAGGGGAGGTAGCCAATAAAACAAAGGCATAAAATCCATTCGCACCCATTCCATCCCCACATACTCCACACCCATCCCTACCCTTCCCTCTCTCTTATCTTGGCACCTCCTGGATGACGGGTCATCCCTGCATCTCACCCACTGCCCTGGGCCAGAAGTAGTGTTGCAAGACACAGCACATCCACAGCAAGACTGCTTCATTAAATCAGTGGCCCCCCTCTCTCCATCCCACCATGCAGAAAAGGAGAAGACGGGGAGAAATCCCTTTGGGCTGTGTCAAAATTTTGCTCACACATACTACCTCACCCCCCATCCCCCCACCCATTCCACCTCATGCATCACATCATCCATATACAACCATTCTCCATTCACCCGTCTTCTGTCCTCTCCCGTCCTTCTTCAACCAACATTCCCCTCTTCCCCAAGGCCCCTTTTACCCCATCCATCCATCTTATCCTAGGTCGCCCCCTCATGTTCACTCCCTCCACATCTGCCTTCCACACCTCTTTTACTAGTCTTTCTTCACTCATTCTTTCCATGTTTCCAAACCATCCCAACACTTTCATCTACCCTATCTCCCAACTCCCTTACCACCCCCGTTCTCCTCCTCACGCCCTCATTTCTCACTCTATCCAGCCTAGTTACCCGTATCATACTTCAGAGACACCTAATTTCAAACACATTCAAACTCCTCTCTTCCTCTCTTATGTTCCATGTTTCTGTCCCATACAGTGCTGTATCTAAAACTATCCACTTCCTCCAGTCACTCTCCCTTAATGCTCACTTCCAGTTTGCTGCCACTTTCACCCCTTGTACATCTCATCACCTTACTTTTACCCACATTTATCTTCAATTTTCTTTCACACACACTCCCAAATTCTGTCACCAACTTCCTCAATTCATCCTCTGACCCTGCTAAAAGTGCAGTATCGTCTGCAAACAACAGCTGGCCCACCTCCCCCTTTTCTCCATTTTCTTTAACCACCCCTTGCATTTACCTCTTGCACCACCCCATCCATGTATAAGTTGAACAGCCAGGGTGACATAACACATCCCTGATGAAGTCCCACCATTACCTCGAACCACTCACTCTCTCCATTTCTAATCCTGACACATGCTCTACTACTCTTGTAAAAACTCTCGACAGCTCCTAGAAGCTTTCCTCCTATCCTGTATATCCGCAAAACCTCTTACAGTGCCTTCCTGTCTACCCTGTCATAAGCCTTTTCCAGATCCATAAAAGCCAAAAAAACATCCTTACCTTTTCCTATAGCTTTCTCACATATCTGTTTTACCACAAAAATCTTATCTACACAACCTCTACCTGTCCTAAATCCACACTGTTCCTCACCAATTACTCCCTCTGTTCCTCTCCTAATCCTCTCAATCAAGATCCTCCCATAAGCCTTCCCAACAACACTTAACAAGCTAATCCCTCTGAAACTACTACACTCACACTTGTCTCCTTTTCCCTTGTAAAGAGGAACTATACAGGCACTCCTCCAGTCCTCAGGCACTCTAACCTCTCTCCAGCAAACATTCAATAACCTCACCAGCCAGTCTACCAACACTGTACCTTGGGGATCGGTGCCACCTGTGTAGAGCTGATGGCCAGGGGTGGTTGCTGCTGTTTGGCCCCCAACTCTTGGGGTTGGAGGGTGGTCCCACCGCGTAGACGCTGCAGCTCCATGTCTTTCAAACAACACATCACAAACATAAAAAACAAATGCACACCTAGACTTAACGCACTTAAGTCAATCACTGGAACGACATTTGGACAAAACAAAGAAACTAATATAACAATATACAAACAATGCATACGCTCAATGTTGAATTATGCGAGTCCTGCATGGGCTCCTAATCTTAGTGAGACACACCACAACACCCTTTAAATCATACAAAACAAAGCCCTAAAAACAATTACAGGCTGCAAAAATACAACACCTACAGACCATTTACACCATGAAACAAAAGTCCTCAAAGTCAAGGACCACCTCGACATGAGAGGCACACAAACACTTGCCGCAGCCATCACAAACACATCACACCCGCTACACTACATAGCAGAACACCCACACACACCAAGAAACATTAAAACAACACCCAAAGACCTTTATTACGCACAAATACTCTCTTCCTCCACAACCACCAAATACCAGCCTCCGGAAACATATTCATAATCATATCACTCACCGCTCCATTAACACACTGAAAGACAACACACTGCTGCATGCCAGACCCCCTGATATCCACCCTTCTGAATCCTCTCTCCCACGAAAGGACAGAGTCCACTTGGCCAGACTGCGGTGCGGCCACCACCCAGCACTTCTAAGCTACCATTGTGAACAGCTGCTCAGGATGTAACACTTCATCCCATACCATACAACACATAATGGAAGACTGCATTATACACAATCATGCATGCAAACAACACAACATACACTCTATAAAGGATTTGTGGGAAAACCCAGTTTTGGCTGTAGCATTCCTTGGGGAGACGGGACTGTTCGGACAGACAGTCTAGGGAACGACAACAACAACAACAACACTGTACCTCCTTTTTTAAGACATTCTGCATGGCATCCATCCAGACCAGGTGCCTTACCTGCTTACATCATCTTAACATCTGCCTTCACTTCATCCTTCCTTATTTCTCCTCCATTTCCCTCATTCATCACGGTCATTTTCTTAGCATTTCCCATTGCAATTATCTTTCCCTCCCTATCCTCCTTCACATTTAGTAACTCCCTAAAATACTCTGTCCATCTTCCCCTTACTGCCTTCTCTTCCATTATCATCTCTCCATCTGCACCTTTTACCTTTTCTTCTCTACTTGATTCACCTCCTCTTCCTCTCTTAATTTCTTTCCAAAACATCTTTTAATTACTTTCAAAATTTTCTGTCATACTCTTACCCCATTTCACATCTGCTCTCCACTTTACCTCCTTTACTTTGTGCTTTACTTCTCTTTTCTTTGTACCTCTCATATGACTCCCTCATCCTATTTTGTAACCAATCTGTGAAAGCTCTCTTCTTCTCTTCTACAACCTTCTTTGTTTCCTCATCCCACCATTCACTACCCTTCCTTCTATTTCCTCCCATCCTTCTTGTTCCACACACCATCTTTGCACACTTTGTGACTCCCTCCTTGAACCATCCCCATTCCTCTTCCACTCCTAGTTCTATTCTATCCTTCGCTCCCTCCCACTCCTCTCTCAGCTTCTTTTTGTACTCCTTCTCCTTTTCCTTTTCATTTAAAGAGTTCACTCTAAGCACCTCCCTACCTTTTGTCCTTTTCCTCTTTCTCCATCTATCCTCCACTCTCAACTTACCTTCCACCAAAAAATGATCTGATATTCCCCCACTCTCTTCCCTTAGAACATGTACATCCTTAACTCTTCCTATTATACTCCTATCTACCAATACATAGTCCATTAACGCTCTATCTACCACCCTTCCATCCACCACCCTCTCCCATGTGTACTTATGCTTGACTTTCTTCCGAAACACTGTATTTGCTATCATCAACTCTATTTCTAGACACATCCCCACCATCAACTCTCCACTACAATTCTTTCCTGGAACTCCACATTTCCCAACCACTCCATCAATTGGTTCATTTCCTACCCTAGCATTAAGGTCTCCCAGTACTTCTACATTGACATTTCTCCCTAATCCCTCTATGCACTCATTTAAATCTATCCAAAAAGCCTCCCTTCTACACTTTTCTCACTTCCAGGCCCATATGCACTTACAAAAATCCACATCTCCTTTCCCAGTTTAACCTTCATCCACATTATTCTTGAGGAAACCTTCTTCCACTCCACTACAAGTTTACCTATCTCTTCACTTACTAGTATAGCCACCCCTTCTCTCCCTCTCCCTCTCTTCACTCCTGAACGCCTCCCAATTACACACTCAAACTCACACTTGCCCCTCCCTCTCAACTTAGTTTAACTCAAAGCCAACACATCCATCTTTTTTCTCACAAACATACTACCTATCTCTTCCCTTTTACTCTCATCTGTACCACATCCATGCACATTAAAAGACCCAAACCTTAGGGTGCTGGTAGGAAAACTCCTAGACCCTTTTATGCCTTTACTTTTTTCAGGAATGTCCCCCATAGGGCTACAGGGAGAAGGATGCCCGGTCCCAATCCCCGTCCCATTTTTCTCACCTCTTACGATTCAAGTGGAAATATTTGGTGGCAGTATTCTTTTCCCCCTACCACAGGGTAGGCAAAATAAGGAAATGAAATTCAGAGAAATGGTACAGGACAGCAACAAAGGGTTGGGGGACAGCATAACAGAGGGACAGTAGCAGTAATGAAAGTTTCATCCTTTCTCTGTGAGCAGTCTTCCTCTATCACAGACAAAATGATGTGTGGCTCTGGTCCACAGGGGCGCCCCATATAGACCCTAAAGTATCAACTGCATGCTACTTTGCCATAACAACATGCAGCCAATACCCCAGACGGGGAAGTAAAAAAAAATAAAGAAATAAAAAAACTTCTTATTTGACCTTTTTTCTAATAGAAAATAACAGAACAAAGGGTCATAGGTCATACATACAAAATTTAAAAAATCTAGAGCACAGATTGAAATAAGGAAATATTTCTTTAATAAAGTGGTAAATTGATGGAATAATTTACCTGATAATTTGGTCTTATCAAACACTGTATAGTTTAAAAAATAATTTAGACAAGTATGGCATGGTACATTAAATTTCATGCTACAAAGCCCTCTGTGAGGGGCACCATCCTAGCCTCCCGATAGGGGGGAGTGTGTGACGTTAAACCATATCATCATCATCATCATATGACAATTAACATAGGCATCTTTATATAGTTTTAATCTTTATTTTCACATTCTATGACTTGGCACAATGTGGCAAAGAATTATTGACCATTTTGACAACTAGCCATAATGGCCTGGCACTTTTATATTTACAAATAACTTCTTATTTTTAGCCAGACATCTCAAGATTGCTCAGATCAATCATATTGCTTGTATGGTCCAATTGGATCTTGATCTGAAGCATGTTCTTATGTTCTACATTCTATGTTCATGCCTTGGCTGGTCACCTTCCATACTATGGGAAGGGGCCTTTTGGTATATTTATGTATGTACTCCAGTATATGCTATATATCCAAATTTACCTATGTTTCCATGTTGCTTGAGCAGATGTCGACTCAGCATGGGGTGTGAAATGGCCACGTGCTGTCATTATTTCTGGAGTCACTGAACTTGGACCCATAGAAATTATGCGGATGGTTTTGCCAGATGACCAGGTAAGGCACTCAGTCCCTAGCTTGTTAGGTTATTTACCAGGAATTTCTATCTTTGTTCTCTGGAGAACTTGAATAATGTACTGTGATTCCTCATTTATAGTTCTAAGGTGTTCCTAGCACTTTTGCAAATTAGAAAAGTATAAACAGTTTTGTTTGTTCTCTTTCTTTTTTAGGAATATCCCCTTTTGGGGCTACAGGTAGTAGGACTCCTAATCCCATCCCCTGTCCCTTTTTTGTCGCCTTTTACGACTCAAATGGAAATACTTGGTGGCAGTATTCTTTTGCCCCCACCACAGGGTAGGTAGGCAAAAAAAGGAAATGAATATTCAGAGAAATGGTACAGGACAGTAACAAGGGGTTGGGGGACAGCATAACAGAGGGACAGCCGTAGTATAAAAGTGTCATCATTTTTCTATGTACAGAGATTTCCTCCTTCACAGACAATATGATGTGTGACTGGTCCATAGGGGCGCCTCATATAGACCCTAAAGTATCAACTGCATGCTACTCTGCCACAATAACATGCAGCCAATACCCCAGATGAGATGTGAATGCAAGGGTAGTGGGTCAAGGGTTGGAGATAATAAGAAAATGGAGAAAAGTGGGAGGTGAGCCAGCTGTTGTTTGCTGACGACACTGCACTTGTAGCAGGATCAGAGGAGGGATTGAGGAATTTAGTGACAGAGTTTGAGAAGGTGTGTGAAAGAAGGAAGCTGAAGATAAATGTGGGCAAAAGTAAGGTGATGAGATGTACAAGGGGGGAGAGTGACAGTAGGCTGAAGTGAGCATTAAGGGTGAGAAACTGGAGGAAGTGGATAGTTTTAGATACTTGGGTGCGAATGTGACAGGAAAGGGAGGAGTGGGGGTGGAGGTAGAATGTAGATTGAGAGAAGCGAGTAAATGCCTTGGTGAATCAAAAAGTGTAATGAGAATTAGACATCTGGGAATGGATGCTAAGAGGAGGTTATATGAAGGAGTGATTGTGCCAACAGCAATGTACGGGGCAGAAACATGGAACATGAGAGAGAAAGAGAGAAGGAGTTTGAATGTGTTTGAGATGAAATGTCTGAGAAGTATTAAAGGGGATTACTAGGCTAGATAGAGTGAGAAATGAGGAGGTGAGGAGGAGAACAGGGGTGGAAAGGGAGCTGGGAGATGGGGTTGATGAAAGAGTATTAGGATGGTTTGGAAGGTGGAGGTAGAAGGAGTGAATAATATGAGGGGGCATCCTAGGATGAGATGGATGGATGGGGTGAAAGGGGCTTTACAAAAGAGAAATGCCTGTGGAGGAAGGACGGGAGAGGACAGAAGATAGGGGTGAATGGAGAAGGGTTGTGTATAGATGAGGCTGTGATGCATGAGGGGGAGTGGGTGTGGGATGGGGGGTGAGGAAGTATGTATGAAAAAAATTGTTGACGCAGCCCGAAGGGATTTCTCCCTGTCTTCTCCTTTTCTGCATGAGGGGACGGAGAGGGGGGGTCGCCGAATTTATGAAGCGGCCTTGCTGTGGATGTGCTGTGTCTTGCGACACTGCTTCTGACCCAGGGCAGTGGACAGGATGCAGGGATGACCCGTCATTCAGGAGGTGCCAAGATAGAAGGAGGGTGGAGGGGAGTGGAATATATGGAAAATGAAATGGGTGGGAGTGATTTCTATGCCTTTTTTTTTTTGGCTACCCCCCCGTGTAAGGGGGAAAAGCCTTTGGTATATGTATGTATGTATATGTTTGTTCTCGATCTTGAGAAGAAATATCTGATGTTAGTATATTATGTTCAAGTGAAGTTGATCAAAGTTAAAAGCTCCTCTTTATTACAGAGTTCCATCTTTGTTATTTTCAAGTCATAATTTTGCTTTCAGGAGTCATGCAATGCTTATGGTGAGGGAGATCTAATGGTCATTGAATGTGAAACAGAAGCACCCCTGAAGGCCCGCTTTGATGCCGGCATCACCAAGTGGGAGCTGAAGGGGCAGACCATCAGAATGCATGCAGCCACTCTTGTTCTTGAATTGGACACATCTCAACATGAGGAAGAGATGGATCCAAAAAGATTTGATGATAATGAGGTGAGTATTGACCCACTCAACAAGGTAATATACATTTTATATTCTGTTTATTATACTAAATCAACCCCAATAAACCAGCTACAACAGGAAACAAAACTTCTTCCCTTAGAACAGTTTATGAAAATGATTGTCACTAAATAAAAGACCCATTAACACAAAATACATCAGACAGGTACACCAAACCCCAGAACATTACTGACAACACCATATACAATACCGTCACACCATCCCTACCCAACCATACTAACAGGAATAAATATATACACATAATCCTCACAGACATATCACTAGCTAGCATTGAGTTTAACAGGATTCTTAGCTGTCTCCCACTATCATTACGCAAACCCCAAAAACTAGAGCAGGGTTCACATTAGGAAACTGCTGCAGCCACTGTGTAACTTTTAAAGTTTACCGTTGTAGGTTAGGCAAAACAACAAGTGGCCCATATTCACTCTGCCTGGCTGCTTCACACAGGTACAATTAGGTCAATATAATCAAGCAAGCATTTCCAGATTAATGCACTGGCAGCACACAGAATTGACTGCAAAATATCTGGGGTGGAAGGCTTCTTTCAAAGCTCAATTGGTTTTCTCTAATTCCAGTATCATATTCCACACACACTGTAGGCCACAACAATTAATACTTTGTGTTCATACATATTACAGGAACTACGCTATTCCCTTCGATCCCTTGAGAAATTTGCTCCATGGGTGAGACGTGTGTTTATTGTAACCAACGGCCAGATTCCATATTGGCTCAATCTGGAACACCCTAGGCTAACACTTGTTACACATGAAGAAATCTTTACCAATCTTAGTCATCTTCCATCCTTTTCATCACCTGCTATTGAAGTTCATCTTCACAGGTAAACTAAAATACTTGTTTAGTTAGTTCTCTCTATTGGAAGTCTCTAAAACCAAGAAACTTCAAATATACAGAATAAGTTCCAAATTGAAAAAAATAATCAGGATACATGGTGTTGGCAAAGTTTAGGAGAGCTTATGAGACAAGAAAGCTGAATGTAAATGTGGGTTAAGTGTAAGGTCCAAACCATCCTAATACTCTTTCATCAACCCTATCTCCCAACTCCCTTTCCACCCCTGTTCTCCTCACCTCCTCATTTCTAACTCTATCTAGCTTAGTAACCCCCATCATACTTCTCAGACACCTCATCTCAAACACATTCAAACTCCTTCTCTCTTCCTCTCTTATGTTCTATGTTTCTGCCCCATACAGTGCTGTTGGCACAATCACTCCTTCATACAGTCTCCTCTTAGCATCCATTCCCAAATGTCTATTCGTCATTACACATTTTAATCCACCAAGGCATTTACTCGCTTCTCTCAATCTACATTCTACCTCCACCTTCACTCCACCTTTTCCTGCCACATTTGCACCCAAGTATCTAAAACTATCCACTTCCTCCAGTCGCTCTCCCTTAACCACTTCAATACGGGACTTAAATCTCGCGGGCAGCAGCCAATGCCAGCCGTATGACGTAACGAAATAATATTCGCATCATAAAATATAGTCGCCGCTTATATCGATCGTTCTCTCTTTCACCCGCGAATTTTGAAAACCACAGAGAATGGGATTAAGGGCGCATTTGGGAGAATGTAAAAACACAGGGGCGACTACAATAAATATAATCAAGACGCCGATATGGCAGCGTCGCGAATCCACTTGCTCCTCATGACGCCTACGTGTGCGGCACCGTATGGAAGGGGTTAATGCTCACTTCTGTTGGATCCCGCGCTGCCTCCAGATATGTTGGATGGTATCGCAACATATGAGTTGTGGTAGTACGTGGTCGTAGTTGAGCGGTGTTCGGAGGTTTTAGAATTAAAAGCAGCGGAGCAACGTGTAGCTCTGTCTCTCTCTGTGGTCTTTTCTCTTCTTTATTTGGTGACAGGAGGTGTTTATATACATGGCTCGTGGTTAGGTTGCCGACGAGATAATATTTATTTACAAGATGCAGTTTTAGCAAATATTAGAGATCAGGATAGGTTTTAACTACCTTATACATTTCATATACTTATATACAGATGACATACAGTTGTCTGAGGTTGGACAGGATAGCCATATCCCGTAGGAAAGGGATTTAAATATAATGTGTATCAAATGCTTGGCTTGGTGGCAATCCTTTAGGGTTGGTGAGGCGTCCAACTGCGCGTGAGGTGTCCGCCTGGACAATAGCGACCTGACCCGTAGTGACCAGGTGCGTGAAGACGTCAGGTCGAGTACCAGGCTACTCTGTCTGCACCGAAGCATACGTGCAGTGCCGATAGTATAAGCAGAGGTGGTAGATGAATGTCTAGGAGATTTTGGTGGTAGATTACGTCTTCTAGGAGGTCTAGATGCTAACAGTTGCTCGGCATACGCTACCAGTGTCCGTCCTCGCGACACCATGAGCTTGAGATCCACATAGGCTTGGTGCACGAACTGTTAAGGAGATAGAAGAAGGAGGGTGTGTGCCTAGGTGAAGGGGTTGACCTCCCCTGAGTGGCAAAGGTGATCTGCACCGCTAGAAGGGAGATACTTGGTTATGGCATGATAAGATGAACATGAATGATAAATATTTGTTTTGGAAATAGATGCTTGGATTTGTTGGGGCTAAAGAAACTTATACAATTCTATTTCTGAGGCTATAGCGAGGTGTCGGGATCGGTGGAGTGGTAAAGGTGTTTGTGTCTAGAGTCTCGGTCGTGTGTGTTGGTTGTAGTATGGGCGGGGATGGAATGTCATCCATGTCGAGACCTCTAGGAACTAGTTTGATATGATCTAAATGTAGGATAGCCTCTGTGAGTTCGCGTAAGTGGAGAGCTTTGATCTTATTGTGCGGAAGTATGTCGGTGACCCGAAATGGACCATGGAATTTGGGTGCAAGTTTTGATGTGGGTTGGTGGTTGGTGTGGTATATTATGTCACCTACAGAAACATTGCAATCTCTGGAGTGAGCGTTCTTCAACCTAAGCATATCTGCTTTTGAGAGAGTCAGTGACTCATGTATTCTCTTGAAAAGAGTGTTGAAATTATTGAGAGTTACCTTGACAAAATCATTGAAATCATACACAGGGGGGGTTTCTGAAGTGAGTAGGTCGTATGGCATTTTCTTATCAGATCCAAACAAAACAAAATGGGGTGATTCCGAGATTGATCTATTGATTGCGCTGTTGATGCAGGCTTGTATCATGGGTATGTGTTCGTCCCAAGATGCGTGTATGTCTGTGGCAAGGTGTCTAAGAATATTGAGTATCTTCCGATTTTGACGTTCAACGAGTCCATTTGAGCTGGGGTGGTATGGTGTGGTGTTACACTTTGTAATGTTGAGCTGTTGGCAGATATTTGTGAGGATATCGTTATTAAATTCCGTGCCGTTGTCTGAAATTAGTGTTTTCGGTGTGGTGTATGGGCAGATGACGTTATTGATAATTGTCTGAGCTACACTTTTTGCTGTCTTGTCCGCTAAAGGAGAGAGGATGCAGAACCGAGAGAAATGATCGATGCATACGAAAAGGTACTGGTTTCCGTTGAAAGTGATTGGAAGTTTGAGTAAGTCAATGGCAATGGTTTCAAAGGGTCTGGAAGGTGTTGGGTAATTGTGTATTGGTACTTGACCGCTAATGTGACCTTTATGAGTTATGCATGAGTGGCATGCGTCTATGTATGTGTGTATGTCTTTACGCATGGTGGGCCAAAAGTACTTTAACCTAGCTTGCGAGAGGCACTTGTCCTTTCCGCAATGTCCTGCTAATGGAGAATCATGTAGTATTTTGAGAACTTCTGGAACAAGACTTGTGGGAACTACTAATTGTGTAACCATGCGGTTTGGTTCACATTTGTTTGTGAGCAGTGTTGTGTGGTAGAGAACCTGGTCTATGAGAGAGTAGTTGTCTATGTTGGGAGGAAAATCGTCTGTGTTTGTAGTGTCACCTGAATTTTGATAGTGTATGATTCTTTTCCATAGGGGGTCTGTCGCTTGAGCGGCAATGATGCGGTCTCGCGTAATGTCAAGTGGCTCTGATGCTTGACGTATTGTTGCTACGTTTCTACTAAGGGCGTCGGCGACATAGTTTGCATGGCCCTGGACGTAGTGGAAGGTAGGCATAAAGTCCTGGATAGTAAGGAACCATCTGGCTAGTTTCCCAGTTAGGTTCTTGCCTTTGAAGAGGTTTAAAACGGGTTGATGATCTGTGTGTACATGTATTTCGTATCCTAGAATGATGTCTTTAAAATGTTTGAGGGCATATATGATTGCGAGCGCTTCAATTTCAGTGACAGAGTAGTTTTGTTCGTGCTTGTTTAATGCGCGACTGGCGTATGCTATAGGTCTAAGTTTTGAGTCGTGTTGTTGCATTAGTACTGCGCCAAGGCCTTTGTATGAAGCATCTGTGCATAGTGTGAAGGGTTTAGAGAAGTTTGGGAATGCCAGAACCGGGGCTGTTGTGAGTGCTTGTTTGAGCTTGTGGAAAGCGGTGTTGTGTTCAGACGTCCAGTTAAAAGGAGTATCTTTCTTGAGAAGGGCTGTTAAAGGAGCTGCCATGTGAGCATAGCCTTCGATAAAACGTCTGTAAAAACCTGAAAGTCCTAGAAATGATTTCACGTGTTCTGTAGAGTTAGGGGTTGGAAAATCTAGAACAGCCTTAACCTTGTCTTGAGAAGTAATGACACCGTGTGAGTTTATGACGTGTCCTAGGAACCTTATTTCCTTTTTGAGGAAGGAGCACTTTTTGAGTTTAAGTTTTAGGCCTGCCGCGGCTAATCTTGAGAAGACAGTTTGAAGTGTGTTAACCCTTTAAACTCCGATGACAAGATGTCTTGTCATTTGGTCAAATAAAAAAAAAAAAAAAAAAATCATAAAACACCAAAATGTTTGATCAAACACCAGAAAAATATGACGTCAATCCTCATGCGGTCAAGCCGCATCAGATGATATTCGGATGTACGGGCCGGCGCGAGGCCTACCATATACGGTTTTTCGTATCTACACCACAAGCGGCTGACATGAGTTGAATGGGTTAAGGTGTTCCGTGAGTGACCGTGAGGCAATGATAATGTCGTCAAGGTATATGAAGACAGTCTTTCCAATCAAACCATGGAATACCTTGAACATAAGTCTTGTGAAAACAGAGGGAGCAGAGACGAGTCCCATGGCCAACCTTTTGAAGTGGTAATGGCCCGTATTGGTACTGAAGGCTGTTAGAGGTTTTGATTCGTCATCTAGAGGTATTTGGAAATACCCTGACATAAGGTCGAGAGTAGAGAAGACCGTGTTGTGTTCGCCTATGGAGTAGATTGTGTCTTGGAGATGAGGAATAGGATGTCTTTCGGGAATGGTGAGTTTATTTAGCTCACGGAAATCAACAACAGGGCGAAAGGAGCCATCGTGTTTTGGAACGACAAAGAGAGGAAAATTCCAGGGAGATAGGCTGTGTTCAATGATGCCTTGGTCGAGCATGTCTGCAATTATGTTGTCGACAATGTTTCTTTTACTGTGAGGAAGATGGTAAGCGGGTATGTACCGTGGTTTTGCATTTTGTTGAAGTGGTATATGATGTTGTATGATGTCTGTGAGACCTAATGGTTCGCCTGGGAGTGCAATTGCGTGTCTGTACGTGTTCAAGAGTGTCAGGAGATCTTCTCGTGCTTCAGGGAAATCTACATCGTTAATGTGTGGTGCTTTGATGGTTTCCTGTGTGTTCTGTTCTTCGTTGGTGATGGCGCATACGTGTTGTGAGTTGTCATGCTCGATTACGTGTACTGGGGAGGGATACACTGTAAAATCACAAATGTTCGTTCCTTTGTTCATCTGAAGAGGGGCATTGGTATTATTTGCAACTATGATTGTTGTGTGTCCTTTGCTCGATGTGCGAGATAGGGCGGATAAGAGAGATACACCAGATACACGGCAAGTGTCTGTGATGCAAAGAACATCTGAGTTGGGAGCTTTGAAGATACGCACTTTGAGTTTTGTGTACTCGCGTGGATAGAGTGTTTTGTCAGTTATTACAACCGCGTGAGAATTCGTGAGAGAGATCTGTGAGACGGTAGTGTATTGTGGTGATATTTCCTGTATGTTAGTGAAAACATCGTGTTTCTTGTGGTCGCGAGTTGACTTTGACATGCGCGCTGACAGTGTACGTCTATTACGTCTGTGGTGTGAGCTACGGGGGTGAGCGGATGGGGTGGGCGTGTCTGTTACACCAGTGTGCGTGTCTGTTACAAGTGTCACCTTTTCTGTTTCGTCACTGTTTTGTTCAGTTGTTGCTGTTGCATGCTGTTGCTCGATCATATGCAAGTGTTTGACGCGCGTGTTTTCTGTGTGTGCATGCGTGTTAGCTGTCTTTAGAGCCGTTATGAAGTGATTATTGAAACCAATGCCGTTTTGAGCAGGATAGATGATGATGCCATTTCTTTGCATCCATGTCAAACCTATAAGAATATCTGCGGGAAACACTACGTCCGCTATGTATACTGTCGTTGTAATGGGAGGACAGTTGGCATGCAGAGAGATGTCTAGTTCGGTTTTTCCTATGATGGGAAAGGAACTCCGTCTACATTTTGTAATGTGATATCCATTGGTTCTATAACTGTTACTCTACGGTGTCGGAATCGGAATTGGTCGAAGGAAACCTTTGACATTAGATTAACTGGGGATCCTGTGTCCAGAAAGAGTAGTTGTGGAAGGTTGTTGACCGTGGCCTGAAATGTCATAGCAGACGGGGATGATCGAGAGTCAGCCATCGTGAGAATCGGTAGTGGGGGGTTTGATTCTGTCTCGTGAGGTCGTGTGTTTTGTTCACCATGAGACGATAGTCATACCATGTTTTGTTTGTTTGTGTTGTCGCTAGTCGGGTGTTGGGGAGACGCGTATGACGTGTAGGTTTGTGATTTCAAGACGCGACATTGTGTTGTGTCGTGAAAAGCTGGTCCGTGATATGAGCAGTAGCTAGTTGGTTGTCTGTAATAACACCTGTTTGTGCTATATCCTACTATGTTGCAGATTTTGCAAAAGAATGGTCTCCTAGATTGTGAACGCTGTCGTGATCTTGTGCGTGATATTTGTCTACCTCTAGTGTGATGGTCGTGTGACATGGGTTTATCTCTAGTGTAATGTTCTTGTGAGATTTTTGCTACTGTGGGAGTGGGTGGGTGTGTGAGTGTGTGTGTAAGGGGGATTTGTTGTTGTTGAATTTGTGATTTTGTCGCTGATGTGTCCGAAAATTTTCTAGAGAAGTCAACGAGTGTTTTGTCTGGATCAAAAGGAATGTTCTCTATTTTCTTTAGTGTTTCTGGGTGAAGTCGTGAGATCAGTTTTATGTAGCCAAATAATGAGAGTACGTGATCTAGGCTGATTGTGTTATTTTTAACCCAAGGTGAAGAAGTGAGTGCGTCTTTTAGTTCTTCCTTGAACTGACTCGCCTCCCTGACTGCTCTTTCTTTGGTGAGATAAGGGGGGTTGTTAAAGTTTGTTCCTAGTGTGTAGAAGGGAGAGAGGGAGCCTAACTGTTCGTATGGGGCGAAAGATTTTTTGAACTCGTCAATGAAATTTTGGAAAGTCTGTGGTTGTTGGAACGCGTCGGATTGGATAATGTCGCTTGCAAGGGTATCGTTGAAATCGATGCAACTTTTAAGGACAGCGATTTTTGTCATTTCATCGTGCACCTGTGTGCGCTGTATTTCCGAACGGACGTCATCTAAGATAGTGTGGATGGCGATGTTTGTCCCGTTGAACTTAGGAAGAGTGTTGTCATGTTGAAGGAGTGTTAGTAGGTTTGTTGCAGATCGTTGCATGTGTGGTTGAGCGACGGTTGGGTCTGTGTTTTGATTCGGCGAGGACTGTGTGTTACTTTCGTTTTGTGCTGCCATTTTGGAACGAGTGTTGTAATGGTGTGAAACGTTGGACTGTGAATGGGTCATGCACACTTTTGTACAAAAAGAAAAAAAACATCACCGAAAAAAATTTAAGGCTTTGCAAAAAATAAAAAATAAATCACTGGATAGCCTTCACTTAAACTCACTCACACAACAATTGAGAGCTACCTAGCCCCAATAAATACAGCCATCTACTTACAGTGCTGACGAGGTGAAGCGATGGTCAAGGGTTCACAAGAGGTGGAAGTTGAATAATTCGATGGAGTGTGGTGCGATGATGCAGATCTGGAAATATTGAAAGAATGAGAAGGGTGACAATGGGTTAGTTCGTGTGTGGAATTCTTCAGTTTTTGAAAGGTGTCAGCCCGACTTCCGGATGTGAGAGCGATACTTCCTTTGAAGGATGTTGTTGAACTGGGTCACGGCGAGGGAGATGGGCTTTTGTCTCGTTGCCGGTTGCTGGGGTGGGGTCGCTGGGATGACTTGTCCTGTGCGTTGGGCTGGCTCACACAGCAAGAGAGATGGCTTGAGCTGTTGTCCGCTTCGCTGGATAGGTGGATCGCTGGGATAATATTTATTTACAAGATGCAGTTTTAGCAAATATTAGAGATCAGGATAGGTTTTAACTACCTTATACATTTCATATACATATATACAGATGACATACAGTTGTCCGAGGTTGGACAGGATAGCCATATCCCGTAGGAAAGGGATTTAAATATAATGTGTATCAAATGCTTGGCTTGGTGGCAATCCTTTAGGGTTGGTGAGGTGTCCAACTGCGCGTGAGGTGTCCGCCTGGACAATAGCGACCTGACCCGTAGTGACCAGGTGCGTGAAGACGTCAGGTCGAGTACCAGGCTACTCTGTCTGCACCGAAGCATACGTGCAGTGCCGATAGTATAAGCAGAGGTGGTAGATGAATGTCTAGGAGATTTTGGTGGTAGATTACGTCTTCTAGGAGGTCTAGATGCTAACACTTCCAGTCTGCTGCCACTTTCACCCATTGTACATTTCATCACCTTACTTTTACCCACATTTATCTTTAGCTTTCTTCTTTCACACACACTCCCAAACTCTGTCACCAACTTCCTCATTCCCTCCTCCGATCCTGCCACAAGCGCAGTGTCGTCCGCAAACAACAGCTGGCTCACCTCCCACTTTTCTCCATTTTCTTTAACCATCTCCAATCCCTGACCCACCACCCTTGCAATTACCTCTCACACCACCCCATCCATGTACAAGTTGAACAGCCAGGGTGACATAAAGAATGAGTGAAGAAAGACTAGTAAAAGAGGTATGGAAGTCAGATGTCGAGGGAGTGAACATGAGGGGACATCCTAGGATGAGATGGATGGATGGGGTGAAGGGGGCTTTGGGGAAGAGGGGAATGCCTGTTGAGGAAGGACGGGATAGGACAGAAGACGGGTGAATGGAGAATGGTTGTATATGGATGATGTGATGCATGAGGTGGAATGGGTGTGGGAAATGGGCGGTGAGGTAGTATGTGTGAGCAAAATTTGACGCAGCCCGAAGGGATTTCTCCCCGTCTTCTCCTTTTATGCTTGGGGGGATGGAGAGGGGGGGGTCGCCGATTTAATGAAGCAGCCTTGCTGTGGATGTGCTGTGCCTTATGACACTGCCTTTGACCCAGGGCAGTGGACAAGGTGCAGGGATGACCCGTCATCTAGGAAGTGCTAAGGTAGGAGGGAGGGTGGAGAGGAGTGGAATGTATTTAGGGATGGAATGGGTGGGAATGGTTTTATGCCTTTTTCTTTTTGGATACCTCCCTTGTAAGGGGGAAAAAGCCTTGGTATATGTATGTGTAAGGTGATTAGATGTACAAGAGACAATGGTGGTGGTGGGTTGTAGGTGAGTTTAGAGAGTAAGAGGCTGGAGGAAGTGGAGAACTTTAAATATTTGGGTTTATATTTATCAAGCATTTAGGAAGAAAGTCAAACATAAGTACATATGGGAGACAGTGGTGGATGGAAGGGTGGTAGGGCATGAATGGACTATATAGTGGTAACTAGGAATATAGTAGGAAGAGTTAAGGATGTACATGTTCTAAAGGGGGAGAGTGGGGAAATATTAGATCATTTTTTGGTGGAAGGTGAGTTGAGAGTGGAGGATAGATGGAGAAAGGAAAAGGACAGAAGGTAGGGAGGTCCTTAGAGTAAACTGCTTAAATGAGAAAAAGGAGGAGTACAAGAAGAAGCTGAGAGAGGAGTGGGAGGGAGTGAAGGATAGAGTAGAACTAGGAGTGGAGGAGGAATGGGAATGGTTCAAGGAGGAAGTCACAAGGTGTGGAAAGATGGTGTGTGGAACAAGGAGGACAGGAAGAAATAGAAAGAAGGGTAGTGAGTGGTGGAATGAAGAAGCAATAGAGGTTGTAGAAGAGAAGAATCAAGCTTTCACAGATTGGTTATAAAATAGCACAAGAGAATCTAATGAGAAGTACAAAGAAAAGAAAAGAGAAATAAAGCATAAGATAAAGGAGGCAAAGATGAGAGCAGGTGTGAAATGGGGTAAGAGTATGACAAATTTTTGAAAGTAAATAAAAGATGTTTTGGAAAGAAATTAAGAGAGGAAGAGGAGGTGAATCAAATAGAGAAGAAAAGGTGAAAGATGCAGATGAAGAGATGAATATGGAAGAGAAGGCAATAAGTGGAAGATTGGCAGTATTTTAGGGAGTTGCTAAATGAGAAGGAGGACAGGGAGGGAAAAGTGGTTGCAGTAGGAAGCGGCAAGAAAATGACCGTGATAAGTGAGGAAAATGGAGGAGAAATAAGGAAAGATGAAGTGAAGGCAGTTGTTAAGATGATGAGAGCAGGTAAGGCACCTGGGTTGGATGGATGTCATGCAAAATGTCTGATAAAAGGAGGTACAGTGATGGTGGACTGGCTGGTGAAGTTATTTAATGTTTGTTTAAGAGAGGATAGAGTGCTGGAGGACTGGAGGAGTGCATGTATAGTTCCACTTTACAAGGGAAAAGGAGACGAATGTGAGTGTAGTAGTTTCAGAGGGATCAGCTTATGGGAGGATCTTGAATGAGAGGATTAGGAGAGGAACAGAGGGTGAGGAACAATGTGGGTTTAGGACAAGTAGGGGTTGAGTAGATCAGATTTTTGTGGTAAGACAGTTATGTGAGAAGCTTTAGGAAAAGGTAAGGATGTATTTTGGGCTTTTATGGATTTGGAAAGGTTTATGACAGGGTAGACAGGAAAGCACTGTGGGAGGTATTGTAGATATATGGAATAGGAGGAAAGCTTTTAAAAGCAACCAAGTTTTTACGAGAGTAGTAGAGTTTGTGTTAGGATTAGAAATGGAGAGAGCGAGTTGTTTGAGGTAAAGGTGGGACTTCGTCAGGGGTGAATGGAGAATGGTTGTGTATGGATTATGCTGTGATGCATGAGGGGGAGTGGGTGAGGGAGTATGTGTGAAAAAGAAATTGACACAGCCCAAAGGGATTTCTCCCCGTCTTCTCCCTTTATGCATTAGGAGACAGGAGAGGGTGGTCACCAATTTAATGAAGCAGCCTTGCTTTGGATGTGCTAAGTCTTGTGACACTGCTTCTGACCCAGGGCAGTGGGTGAGATGCGGGGATGACCCATCATCCAAGAGGTGCCAAGATAAGAGGGATGGAAGGGGGTAGATGGGAGTATAGTATGTTGGGGATGGAATGGGTGGGAGTGTTTTTTATGCCTGTTGTTTTTTGGCTACCTTTCTTGTAAGGAGGAAAAAGCCTTTGGTATATATATATATATATATATATATATATATATATATATATATATATGTATGTATGTATGTATGTATATTTATCAGTGAATGGAAAAATGGAAGTGGAGATAATTTATAGGATAAGAGAAGCAAGCTGGGAGGAAAGAAAAGTTTCATGAGAAGTAGGTACCTAGGGATTAATACAAAGAGAAGATTGTGTGAGTGAGTGCTTGTGCCCATGGTGCTGTATGGAACAGAGACATTTAAGTTGAAGGAGGCAGAGAACTACAGGTTAAAGCGTTTGAGATGAAATGTTTAAGAAGGACTGATAAGAAATGGAGAGCAGGGTTAGAAAGAGCTGGCATAAATGGTTGATCAAAGAATGCTGAGATGGTTTAGGCATATGGAAAGAATGAGTGAAAACTAGCACAAAGTGAGGAGCTAAGATCAGTCAATTGATCCATTGCCCCTGGTCTCTCATGTTGAAGACCTGCTAAGATTGAATAGACAACAAATGGGTTTTGGATGGGTTTGGGGATAGGTGAAGTGTGTGTGTGTGTGTGTTTTGACTCTGTCAATGCTTATATAAGGGAAAGGCCATATTGTATTTTACCAAATTTACCTAATTGTAGTATACAGGAAAGTAGTAATGCTAGTTGGGTCCCATATCCTATTCTCTAATTTCAAACATAGCTAGGCTCAAATTCATGTATTGATTTCACGCTTACCACATCCTCTTTAGTTTCTCAAAGTAGGGGGCCATCGCGATGAATTTCCGAGAAAAAATTGAAATATTGGAAAAAATTCCCTGTCATCTAGTGGCCTTTGGCAAGCCAGTCCTGAAATATTTCAGCGAAATACCCAAAAATTAAGGAGTTATGGCTATTTTTCTGACCTCCCCCCCCACTTCCCAGTACACCTTTGCTGCACATATGTTCGACTAAGTTATTTCATCGCAATAAAAATGGCACAAATGCGATGTATTTTGTTATTCACTAATATAGACTAGCTGGAAACTTGTCCTACAAGTGGGGATAGCACTTCGCACTCGTGAGTAAACTGAGAGAATTATTGTGAGTAGGCGGAGTAAGCGAATTGTCGCTCCTTGGAGAACTTTTATTTACTCTTATTTGAAGCTATAATCATTTCAAGAATGCCTAAACATTCAAAGAAGAAACGTGTGTTTCATGAAAGCTAAGAAACTGAATCAAATTATTGAAAAAGAGTGTACTTCTGCCTCGGTTATTACTGGAGATGACTCATAGCAGTGCTGCTGCGCTCGCCTGGGCTTGGCTATGCTAACCGTGCATTATCGCACTCCTCTACCCCTCCATATCCTCTTTTCTCAAATGACGTCACTGCAAACATCGAGCATGCGTGATGTACCATCGCGTGCCTCTTCAAATGAAACGCTTCGAGTGCTTTTCGTTACAAGAGCGACTGTCATTGATCATAACTTTGGAAGGACACATAATCTTCTTTCTCACTTGGTTGGAGTCAATCCCATCATTACAAAAGCACTTGAGGAACAAGACAAAGACACAGAACGGAAAGGGACACCAAAGACCAGAAAGAGGAAGAGAAAAATATCATTCAGCTCCGATTTCCAACCGGGAGCTTTCTAGTAAGCGAACCTGGTGACAATGAGGGATGTGGTGCCTCCTGAAACCCTCGCCTTCTGAGCTGCTAATACCTCGTAAAAGGGGGGACCAGGTACCAGCTACATTTTATAATAACATGTGAATGACATAGAATGCATGAAGATTGTCGCAGAGAAAAAAAATCTAATTGAAATATATAAAAAGATGCAGGGAAATGTATTTTGAACTTCAAAGCTCAGTATCTCAAAACTACCCTTTTCTCTACATTTTTTCTATCTCCTCCGTACCTACTTGGCCGATTTTAATGGGGTTTGGATAATTTGAAAGCTGAATAAATTTGCAAACTTTTTGTTGCGGGGTTTTTCATTTTTTGTGATAGAAGACGATATATTGTATTAAAAAAAAAAGACATTAAAAAAAATCCTTTCTCCTAAACTAAGAGGAAATTCCAAAAACTGTACAATATTTTTTTAGGTATTGCTATAGAGCACTTGTGATATTTTTTTCAGCATGCACAGTCAATGGATAAATGAGGAGATAGAAAGTTTGTAATTAGTCAAAAAACATTTTTTTTTTTATTAATAACTTCATTGTTTTTCAACCAAATTATATGAAAATTGGTGGTGAACATATCAGTATATGTATATATAACATATTAACAATTCGCAAAATTCCGATCATAATTGATGAAGTTCGTTTTCGAGCGCGACAACCCCCTTAACACATCTACCAAGATCCTATGGTTGGACAACCCAAAACATGTTACTATTCTCAGGTAAACATCACAGTTGACACAAATAGGTAAATATAACTAGGTAAAACTAGGTAAATGCCTTTATAACAATCTAGACACGTTGACTTAATAAACAGATAGAAAGACTGAGAGAGGATTATAGTCTTAGATGAAGGAATAGAAGGGAGAAGGGAGGGAGGAGGAGGAGGCCTGGATGAGGGGAAGGATAAGAAGGAGGAGGTTTGAACAAGGGAATAGTATGGAGGAAGCGAGGAGAATTGGGAAATACAGTGGGGCATCAGTCATCCATAAATGTTTACTCTTATGGGGTTGTGTAGGTGGGACTAGGGGGTGGCGGTTATGACCTTCCACACTGGCACCCTTGTTTGGGTTACAAACAGGCTGGTGCCCATAGGACTAATCCAGGCCTTTGAATCACACTTTTCAAATTTGTTTTCCTTTTTGTAGTCACTATAGGTATAGCTAGTTATTGTAACTGTGATAGATGCATAGATAATTCACTCATTGGTCTCTCAGTTAACTTTCCCCTTCTGTGGCACTCCTCCTCCCCTACATTAACCCCTTCCATACGGTGCCGCACACGTAGGCGTCATGAGGAGCAAGTGGATTCGCGACGCTGCCATATCGGCGTCTTGATTATATTTATTGTAGTCGCCCCTGTGTTTTTACATTCTCCCAAATGCGCCCTTAATCCCATTCTCTGTGGTTTTCAAAATTCGCGGGTGAAAGAGAGAACGATCGATATAAGCGGCGACTATATTTTATGATGCGAATATTATTTCGTTACGTCGTACGGCTGGCATTGGCTGCTGCCCGCGAGATTTAAGTCCCGTATTGAAGTGGTTAAAAAGGAAATGTAAATATTCGAGATTCCCCTAGTTTCATGGTCACCAGTAGAGAGAACTATCAATGATATTTCATAGATACTAAGACTAGAATTTGTTTTTATTTTTGATGTGCAGCTTTTTATAGGATGATTATTCTTTCCTTCCTGCTACAAAAGTTTTTACCTTAAAGGATCCCAGGATTATCTGAACATTTCCTGTATCTCAATGATGATGTGATGTTTGGGGCAGAAGTTTGGCCAGAAGATTTCTACTCACCATCAGCAGGGTACAAGGTAAGAACTTAAGAGCTTCCATATGTTATTATCATGTCCCAAAACATGCGAGTGTACCACCATAATAAGAAAACAGAAGTACATGTTGGGTTATTCCAACTACCATGTGTGTGTTTGAGTACTGAACCCTGAACCTGAACCCCGAGGTAGGGGAGAAGAATACAATCACTGAGTGTTCCCATTTGAGTCGTAAAAGGCGACAAAAACGTATGGGATAGAACCAGGCATCCTACTCTCTGTAGCCCCAAAGGGAACATTCCTAAAGAAAAGCAAAGGCATAAAAGGGTCTGGGAGTTTTCCAACCAGAACCCTAAGGTTTGGGTCTTTTAATGTGCATGGATGTGGTAGAGATGAAAGTAAAAGGGAAGAGATAGGCAGTATGTTCATGAAAAGAAAGATGGATGTGTTGGCATTAAATGAAACTAAGTTAAAAAGTAGGGGCGAGTTTGAGTTTGGGAGGGTGTCAGGAGTGAAAAGATGAGGAGGGAGAGAAGGGGTGGCTATACTATTAAGTGAACAGATAGGTAAATGTGTGGTGGAGTGGAAGGAGGTTTCTTTGAGGTTAATGTGGATGAAGGTGAAACTGGGAAGGGAGATGTGGGTTTTTGTAAGTGCATATGGGCCTGGTAGTGAGAGGAGTGTAGAGGAAAGGGAGACTTTTGGATAGATTTAGATGAGTGCATAAAGGGTTTAGGGAGAAATGTCAATGTAATGGTATTGGGAGATCTTAACCTCTTACCCGGCAACTTTTGTTTTAGGAAATCATTAATTTTAAGACAAATTTTGTATTGCTTTTTTATAGTATTCTTGATACTGAGTATGGAAATAACTTTTATTTTTATCTATTACCAATATTTTACTTGAAATTTTATTTTGAAGACACCATTTCCAGCAAAAACGAGATAACTTGTCTTCCCTTTTTTTATTGTCTTTTTCCCAACTAGAATCAAAAGTAAAGGGAAATTACACTCTTATTTTACTCTCTTTTTATATCTTATTCTACAATGGATATGCTGTGTCTTGCGACACTGCTTCTGACCCAGGGCAGTGGACAGGATGCAGGGATGACCCGTCATCCAGGAGGTGCCAAGATAAGAGGGAGGGAGGAGGGGAGTGGAATATATAGGAAATGGAATGGGTGGGAGTGGTTTCTATGCCTTTTTCTTATTGGCTACCCCCCATGTAGGGGGAAAAAGCCTTTGGTATATGTATGTATATGTTATTCTACAATTGATAATCCAGGATTTCTAGTGAATGGGAAGCATGATGGTGGAGAAGGCATGTTATGTTCTGTGACATCATGGCAACACCAATGTTGTAAATACTCCTCCTACTCACTTGAGAGAGAATAGCCATTGTCAGATGAACTTGCACTCTTATCTGATGTATTGAAGCTTCATATTCATTCTCATCTTCTGAGCTCAACATCTGGGCATAATTCATAAAAAAAAAAGTGAGTGTATATGCATAAAAGCAATGAGTCTGCTTCATTTGACTGATACCTTATCACTAACAAATGCATCCCAAGGCAGAAGAGACACAGCTACCAGATGTACAATTCACCAAGTATACTTGTTGATGGTTGAGAATGGCCCTAATTCAATGATTGTACTCATCTGTGTCTTTTTTTTTAAACATTATGTTTGGACGAGTTTACTCGTCGCACTCTGAAAAAAAAAAATTGGGTGAAGACTGATTTATTTGTCCTTGCCGGGTAAGGGGTTAATGCTTTGGTAGGAGATGAACCAATAGACGGAGTGGTTGGGAAGTGTGGAGTTCCAGGAAAAAATTGTAATGGAAAGATGATGGTGAAGATATGTCTAGAGAGAGTAGATGATAGCAAATACAGTGTTCAGGGAGAAAGTCAAGCATAAGTACATATGGGAGAGGGTGATGAATGGAAGTGTAGTAGATAGGGCTTTAATGGACTATATAGTGGTAACCAGAAGTGTAGGAAGAGGTTTATATGTACACATTTTAAGGGGAGAGAGTGGGGAAATATTGGATGATTTTTTTTTGGTGGAAGGTAAGTTGAGAGTGAGGAATAGATGGAGAAAGAGGAAAAGGACAGAAGGTAGGGAGGTGCTTAGAGTAAAATGCTTAAATGAAAAGGAGTACAATGAGAAGCTGAGAGTAGGAGGGAGTGAAGGATAAAGTAGAACTAGGAATGAAGGAGGAATGGGGGAATGTTTCCAAATATAAAAAATAAATCATACAAAAATTGACTAAAACATATGAATCTGTTTTCCCTAAAAAAGTGTAGACTCAGAGGTGACTTGATACAGGTTTTTAAGATTCTAAAGGGAATTGACAACATCAAAAGTGACTAAATTTTCACACTGAATGAGAATAGAAATAATGGTCTCAAACTATCATGAAATTGATTTAATTTGGAAGTGGGAAGAAACAACTTCACCAACTGTGTAGTTAATGAATGGAATAAACTTCCTGCAGAGGCAGTGCAATGTAGTTCAGCTCAAAACTTTAAGAATTGTTTCGATAAGCACCTAACCAAGATACTGTAATGACTGTGGTGGGGGAAATACCCTGTGGTGGGGGAAAATACCCTGTGGTGGGGGAAAAGAATACTGCCACCAAGAATTTCCATTTGAGCCATAAAAGGCGACAAAAAAGGGATGGGATTAGGAGTCCTACTACCTGTAGCCCCAAAGCATTCCTAAAAAAGAAAGTAAAGGCATAAGAGGGTCTGGGAGCTTTCAAACCAGTACCCTAAGGTTTGGGTCTTTTAATGTGCGTGGATGTGGTACAGATGAGAGTAAAAGGGAAGAGAGAGGCAGTATGTTTGTGAGAAGAAAGATGGATGTACTGGCTTTGTGTGAAAATAAAATGAAAGGAAAGGGCAACTGTGAGTTTGGGAGTGTAGCTGGGAGGTACTCAGGAGTGAAGAGGGGACGAGGGAGAGAAAGGGTGGCTATACTAGTAAGTGAAGAGATAAGTAAGCTGGTAGTGGAGTGGAAGGTGTCATCAAGGTTGCTATGGATGAAGGTTAGGCTGGGAAAGGAGATGTGGGTTTTTGTAAGTGCATATGGGCCTGGTAGTGAGAAAAACGTAGAGGAAAGGGAGGCATTTTGGGTAGATATAAATGAGTGCATAGAGGGATTAGAGAGAAATGTCAATGTAGTTGTATTGGGAGACCTAAATGCTAGGGTAGGAAATGAACCAATTGACGGAATGATTGGGAAGTATGGAGTTTGAGGCAAAAATTGTAGTGGAGAATTGAAGGTGGAAATGTGTCTTGAAAGAGAGTTGATAATAGCAAATACAGTGTTTAAGAAGAAAATCAAGCATAAGTACACATGGGAGAGGGTGGTGGATAGAAGGGTGGTAGATAGAGCATTAATGGACTATATAGTGGTGACCAGGAGTATGGTAGTAAGAGTTAAGGATGTACATTTACCTAGTTGTATTTTGCGGGAAGGGGAGCTATGCTCGTGTTGTCCCGCCATTGTATCTCTCAGTGTCTAGTTTGCTTTTAAACTCGTGAATAGTTTTTGCGCTTACTATTTCATTATCCAGTTTGTTCCAAGTGTCTAAAACTGTATGTGGAAAACTGTTTTTCTTCAGTTCTCTTCTATAGCTATGTTTTCTTAATTTCCTACCATGTCCTCTTGTGTTTCTCTTGTCCCAGTTTAGTAATTCTTCTCTATCAAGTATCTCTGTGCCTTTCATGATTCTGTAGATGGTCAGTAGGTCTCCTCTCTCTCTTCTTTGCTCCAGTGTCGGTAGCTCCAGTTTAGCCAATCTCTCCTCGTATGATAGGTTTGCAAGTGCAGGTGCCATTTTTGTAGCTGCTCTTTGGATTCTTTCTATTTTCTTTATGTTCTTTTTGGTACTGGGGGACCACAATGTCGCTGCATACTCTAATCTAGACCTTATCAATGTAACCAATATTTTTTTATCATGTCTTCGTCTAGGTAAGCAAAAGCCACTTTTATTGATCTTAGCAAGTTGTAAGTCTCCCCGACAATTTGTTAATCTGTGTATCATAGGACAAGTCGTTTGTGATAATAACTCCCAAGTCTTTTTCAGATCCTACTTTCTTTACTTCCTTGGTTCCAATTGTATAATTTCTTGATATTCTGTTTTTGCTTTTTCCAAACTCCATTATGCTACACTTCTTAGTATTAAAATCCACTTCCCATTTCTGACTCTAGTTCCATACCCTATTCAGATCTTCTTGCAGTGCTTCACAGTCCTTATCAGTTTCTACTTTCCTTAACAGTTTGGCGTCATCAGCAAAGAAGCTCATGTAACAGTTCACGCCCTCATCCATATCATTCATATAGATAGCAAACATTATTGGAGCCAGTACAGATCCTTGCGGTACTCCACTGATCACCTCTTTCCAATCTGAGTATTTTTCTCTGAGTACTACTCTCATCTTTCTTCCAGTCAGGAAGTCCTCCATCCATTTTAGTAGGTTCCCTCGTATTCCTCCTATGTGTTCCAGTTTTTTTAGTAGTTTTCTGTGTGGTACTTTGTCAAATGTTTTTTGCAAGTCTAGGAATGCACAATCAGCCCATCCGTTTCTTTCTTGCACAATGTCTATTAGTCTTGAGTAGAAGCATATCAAGTTTGTGGTGCATGATCTACCTTGTCTGAACCCAAATTGTCTTGGGTTTAATATATTGTTATCTTCCAGGTGTTTTACCCATCTATTCTTGATGATTTTCTCACAAATTTTGGCTATAGTGCTTGTTAGTGATACTGGTCTATAGTTGGTGGGTTCTTCCTTGTTTCCTCCTTTATATATTGGTACAATGTTAGCATTTTTCCAGTCATTAGGTATCTTTCCTTCCTTGAGTGAGCTATTTATTATGATGTGTATTTTGTCCGTTAGCTCTTCTATGCATTCTTTTAGAATCCAATTTGCAATTCCATCCAGGCCATGTGATTTTCTGACGTCCAATTTTGATAGATGTTCTGATATTTCTTTTTGTGATGCTGTAAATTCACTCATGTGGGGAGAATGTTTGTTATTATCTATGTCCCAATTTTGTATTTTCTCTCTGGTGAAGACAGATTTAAAGTGGTTGTTCATAATTTCGGCCATCTCTAATTCTTCTGTGTATTCTATATTTCCTTGGCGTAGTTTCACTAGTTCCTGTTTGGTTTTAAGTTTACCATTTACATACCGGTAGAATAGCTTGGGCTGATTTTTGCATTTATCTATAATATCCTTCTCATGGTTCCTTTTCTCCTCTCTTCTCACATTAACATACTCATTTCTATAGTTTATATAAATTTGCCATTTGCTTTGTTTTTTTGTCTTTTCTCCACCTTTTCCAAGCTTTGTCCCTTCTGTCTTTTGCCTCACTGCATCTTTTGTTGAACCAACATTTAATGTACTCTCTCTCTCGCTTTTGTCTTGGTACATGCCTGTTTACCCCTTCATTGTAATTATCCAACAGTATGTTCCATTTCTCTTCCACTGTTGTCTCTTCCATATAGAATTTTTCCCAGTTTGCATTCTGGAAGAACGTCTTTAGTTTTGCAAAGTCTGTTTTGTTGTACATCAATCTTCCTTTCCTATGCTTTTCGCTCTGCTTCATCTCTATTTCTTCCTTTAGTACAGTTTCAATGAGTACATGGTCACTCTTTCCAATTGGTGTCTTGTAGTGGACTTTGTCCACTATTTCAGGTTCTGTTGTAAATATTAAATCTAGTTTTGATGGCTCTTCATTGTTTCTGTATCTTGTGTTTTCACTGACCCACTGGGTCATTGTGTATTCCATGGTCATGTCTAGCAGTACATTGCCCCACACGTCATCTCCTCGTACTGTCATGTTGTCCCAACAAATTTCTTTGCAATTGAAGTCTCCCATAATTACTAGATTACCCTTACCCATTAGTATCTCATTTAGTGATTTTCTTGTATCTTCTAGCATTTTTGTGTGTTCGTTTTCTCTCCAAGCATTCGTTCTTGGGGGCACATAGGTCACCACAAACTTTCTATTTTTCATATTCTTGCCTTCGACTTTTATCATGATCAGTTCAACATTACCTTTGCCCTCTGCAATTTTTGTCACGTTTAGGTCGTTCTTGGCCAAGAACATGATTCCCCCTCCCTGCTTTTTGTCCCTGTTTCTTATCCAGTAGTTGTATAGCCCTTGTCCAATATCAATAGATGGTATTTCTCCTCTTAGTTTAGTCTCTACAATTCCCATTATGTCTGGTTTTTCTTCTAACAGATAATCATTGAGTTCGTTCATACCTGAAATTAATCCGTCAATGTTAGTATAGGCCACTTTTAATTTTCTTCCTTCTCTGTTATCTTTTCTGTCCTTGGTTTTTTCGTTTTGATGTGCCACTGTTTCAATCTCATGTCGATTACTCTCCAATGGAATTCTTTGCATGTTCTAAGGGGAGAGCGTGGGGGAATATCAGATCATTTTTTGGTGGATGGTAAATTGAGAGTGGAGAATAGGTGGAGAAAGAGGAAAAGGGCAGAAGGTAGGGAGGTACATAGAGTGAACTGCTTAAATGAGGAAAAAAGGAGAATGAGTATAAGAAGTTGAGAGAGGAGTGGGAGAGAGTAAAAGATAGAGTAGAACTAGGAGTGGAGGAGGAATGGGGATGGTTTAAGGAGGGAGTCATAAGGTGTGCAAAGATGGAGTGTGGAACAAGGAGGGCGGGAGGAAATAGAAAGAAGGGTAATGAGTGGTGGGATGAGGAAGCAAAGAAGGGTGTAGAAGAGAAGAAGCAGGCATTCATAGATTGGCTACAAATTAGGATGAGGGAATCGTATGAGAGCTACAAAGTAAAGAGAAAGGAAGTTAAGCATAAGATAAAGGAAGGAAAGAGGAGAGCAGATGTGAAATGGGGAAAGAGTATGACAGAAAATTTTGAAAGTAATAAAAAGACGTTTTGGAAGGAAGTTAAAAGAGGAAGAGGAGGCGAATCAAGTAGAGAAGAAAAGGTAAAAGGTGCAGATGGAGAGATGATAATGGAAGAGAAGGCAGTGAGAGGAAGGTGGGCAGAGTATTTTAGGGAGATTCTAAATGTGAAGGAGGATAGGGAGGGAAAGGTAGTTGCAGTGAGAAGTGCTAAGAAAATGACCGTGATGAGTGAGGAAAATGGAGGAGAAATAAGGAAAGATGAGGTAAAAGCAGGCATAAAAGTGATGAGAGCAGGTATAGCACCTGGGTTGGATGGGTGTCATGCAGTATGTCTAAAAAAAGGGAGGTACAATGATGATGGACTGGCTGATGAAGCTGTTTAATGCTTGTCTAAAATAGGTTAGAGTGCCAGGGAAAAGGAGACAAATGTGAGTGTAGTAGTTTCAGAGGGATCAGTTTGTTGAGTGCAGTTGAGAAGGCTTAGAGGGTTTTGATGGAGAGGATTAGGAGAGGAACAGAGGGAGTTATTGGTGAGGAACAGTGCGTGTTTAGGACAGGAGTTGCTTGGATCAGATTTTTGTGGTAAGCCAAATATATGAGAAAACTAGGGAAAGAAAAGGATGTTTTTTGGGCTTTTATGGATATGGAAAAGGTTTATGACAGGTTAGACAGGAAGGGGCTGTGGGAGGTATTGCAGATATATGGGATAGAATGAAAGCTGTTAACTCCTTTTATATGGTGATGCCTACTTAGGCATCATGAGGAGCGAGTGTATATATGGGGATGATAGTGTCAGTGTCTTGATTTTATTTTGTAGTTGTAGCTGAGTGACCCCCATATTCTTTTAACTGGCCTGATAATATTTTCTCTGGTTATGGAGGTTGTGTAGATTAGATCTTTGTGGTAAGACAAATATGTGAGAAAGCTATAGGAAAGGGGAAGGATGTTTTTTGGGCTTTTATGGATCTGGAAAAGGCTTACGATAGGGTAGACAGAAAGGCACTGTGGGAGGTTATGCAGATATATGGGATAGGAGGAAAGCTTCTAGGAGCTGTCAAGAGTTTTTATGAGAGTATTAGAGCTTGTGTCAGGATTAGAAATGGAGAGAGTGAGTGGTTCGAGGTAAAGGTGGGACTTCGTCAAGGATGTGTTATGTCGCCTTGGCTGTTCAACTTATACATGGATGGGGTAGTGCGAGAGGTAAATGCAAGGGTAGTGGGTCAGGGATTGGAGACGGTTAAAGAAAATGGAGAAAAGTGGGAGGTGAGCCAGCTGTTGTTTGCTGACGACACTGCGCTTGTGTCAGGATCGTAGGAGGGACTGAGGAAGTTGGTGACAGAGTTTGGGAGAGTATATGATAGAAGAAAGCTAAAGATAAATGTGGGTAAAAGTAAGGTGATGAGATGTACAAGGGGTGAAAGTGGCAGTAGACTGGAAGTGAGCATTAACCACTTCCATACGGTGACGCCTACGTAGGCAGCATGAGGAGCAAGTGGGTACTCAATGATGCCGACGTCGCCATCTTGATTATATTTATTGTAGTCGTACCTATGTAATTTCCATTCTCTCTAAACTGGTTTCATCAATTTTCTATGGTTATCAAAATACACTGGTGAAAGAGAACGAACAATTGAGCACTGACTTTATTTTTTATAATGCGATTATTATGACGCAACATTGCACGTCGAGCAGCTCATGCTGCCAGACGTGCGATGTGCCCCGGAGTGAAGAGGTTAAGGGAGAGCAACTGGAGGAAGTGGATAGTTTTAGATACTTGGGTGCAAATGTGGCAGGAAAAGGTGGAGTGAAGTGGAGGTAGAATGTAGATTGAGAGAAGCGAGTAAATGCCTTGGTGGATTGAAGAGTGTAATGAGGAATAGACATTTGGGAATGGATGCTAAGAGGAGACTGTATGGAGTGATTGTGCCAACAGCACTGTATGGGGCAGAAACATGGAACATAAGAGAGGAGTTTGAATGTGTTTGAGATGAGGTGTCTGAGAAGTATGATGGGGGTTACTAGAGTAGATAGAGTGAGAAATGAGGAGGTGAGGAGAAGAACGGGGTAGGAAAGGGAGTTGTTGTTGTTGTCGTTCCCTAGACTGTCTGTCCGAGCAGTCCCGTCTCCCCAAGGAATGCCACAGCCGAAACTGGGTTTTCCCACAAATCCTTTATAGAGTGTATGTTGTGTTGTTTGCATGCATGATTGTGTATAATGCAGTCTTCCATTATGTGTTGTATGGTATGGGATGAAGTGTTACATCCTGGGCAGCTGTTCACAATGCGGTCATCCAGCCTCTTCTGGTAGCTTAGAAGTGCTGGGTGGTGACCGCACCGCAGTCTGGCCGGGTGGACTCTGTCCTTTCATGAGAGAGGATTCAGAAGGGTGGATATCAGGGGGTCTGGCATGCAGCAGTGTTTTGTCTTTCAGTGTGTTGATGGAGCGGTGAGTGATATGATTATGAATATGTTTCCGGAGGCTGGTATTTGGTGGTTGTGGAGGAAGAGAAGAGAGTATCTGTGTGTGATACAGGTCTTTGGGTGTTGTTTTAATGTTTCTTGGTGTGTGTGGGTGTTCTGCTATGTAGTGTAGCGGGTGTGATGTGTTTGTGGTGGCTGCGGCAAGTGTTTGTGTGCCTCTCATGTCGAGGTGGTCCTTGACTTTGAGGACTTTTGTTTCATGGTGTAAATGGTCTGTTGGTGTTGTATTTGTGCAGCCTGTAATTGTTTTTAGGGCTTTGTTTTGTATGATTTGAAGGGTGTTGTGGTGTGTCTCACTGAGATTAGGAGCCCATGCAGGACTCGCATAATTCAACACTGAGCATATGCATTGTTTGTATATTGTTATTTGGTTGTTGTTGTTGTTGTTGTCGTTCCCTAGACTGTCTGTCCGAGCAGTCCCGTCTCCCCAAGGAAGGCCACAGCCGAAACTGGGTTTTCCCACAAATCCTTTATAGAGTGTACGTTGTGTTGTTTGCGTGCATGATTGTGTATAATGCAGTCTTCCATTATGTGTTGTATGGTATGGGGTGAAGTGTTACATCCTGGGCAGCTGTTCACAACACGGTCGTCCAGCCTCTTCTGGTAGCTTAGAAGTGCTGGGTGGTGACCGCATCGCAGTCTGGCCAAGTGGACTCTGTCCTTTCGTGGGAGAGAGGATTCAGAAGGGTGGATATCAGGGGGTCTGGCATGTAGCAGTGTGTTGTCTTTCAGTGTGTTAATGGAGCGGTGAGTGATATGATTATGAATATGTTTCCGGAGGCTGGTATTTGGTGGTTGTGGAGGAAGAGAAGAGAGTATCCGTGCGTAATAAAGGTCTTTGGGTGTAGTTTTAATGTTTCTTGGTGTGTGTGGGTGTTCTGCTATGTAGTGTAGCGGGTGTGATGTGTTTGTGGTGGCTGCAGCAAGTGTTTGTGTGCCTCTCATGTCGAGGTGGTCCTTGACTTTGAGGACTTTTGTCTCATGGTGTAAATGGTCTGTAGGTGTTGTATTTGTGCAGCCTGTAATTGTTTAAAGGGCTTTGTTTTGTATGATTTGAAGGGTGTTGTGGTGTGTCTCACTGAGATTAGGAGCCCATGCAGGACTCGCATAATTCAACACTGAGCGTATGCATTGTTTGTATATTGTTATATTAGTTTCTTTGTTTTGTCCAAATGTTGTTTCAGTGATTGACTTAAGTGCGTTAAGTCTAGGTGTGCATTTGTTTTTTATGTTTGTGAGGTGTTGTTTGAAAGACATGGATGTATCGTATGTTACACCAAGAATTTTCGGTGTGTTTGTGTGTGGTATTAGAGTGTTGTTGATGTAGAGATGAGGTATGTATTTGTGTTCTTTTGTCCAGTTGGTGAGAAGTGTTGCTGTAGATTTGGTTGGAGCTATATTGAGTCTGTTTGTGATGAACCATGTGTTGAGTGTGTCAAGGTAAGGCTGGATTATTTCTGCAGCTTTGTCTGTGTTACGATGTGTGCATGTGATTGTTATGTCGTCTGCGTAGGAAGAGATTTGTATTTCTGAGGTGTCTGGTGTGGGTAAGTCATGCATGTATAGATTAAATAATGTGGGGGATAGAACTGAGCCCTGTGGTACTCCGTTCTTAATGTTTCTTATGTGCGATGATTGGCCATTATATGACACATGAGCATTCCTGCCTGCCAGATAATTGGCCAGCCATCTTTTGGTGTTATTGTGCATGTCTGTGTTATATATTTTATTTGTTAGGTTGTGGCGGGGGATAGCATCAAAAGCTTTACTAATGTCCAATGTTATAAGAAGTGTTCTGTGGTGGGGCCTTTCTGAATTGATGCCATCTAAAATCCTTTGTGTGAGGTTTGTCAGAAGAGTGTTTGTGGAGTATAGTGGCCTAAAACCGTGTTGTGAGTCAGCAAGGGGAATATATGGTGTGACAAGTTTAAGTATTAGGCGTTCAATGACTTTAGAGGGGGTGCAGAGAAGTGTGATTGGGCGGTGCGATGTTGGGATTGTTGGGTCTTTGTTCGGTTTTGGAATGGTGATTATTTTACCATGCTTCCAGATGTCGGGTATAGTGTTGTGTGAATAGCTGTAGTTTGCAATGTTTGTGAGTGCGTGTATACCTTGTGGTCCAATGTGTTTTAGGTGGATGTTGCTTATGTTATCAGGGCCACAGGCAGATGAGTGCTTGAGATTATGCATTATGAGTTTTGTCTGACTGTCTATGAAGGGTGCATAGTCTGAGTCTGTGGGGAAGTCTTTCTTACGTCGAATGGTGCGTCGGTCGTCAGGGTGAGATGTAAGATGGCTCGTCTGTGCAAAATGACGTATGGGTGCGTTTGCTTGTTGTCTGTTTGAGGGTAGATTATCTGTTGTTGTGATTATTGCTGCGTGAGAGCGTGTAGTGTTAGTGTTGGATAGTGTAATGCTGTTGAGTGTTTTGTACAATTTGCTGGTGTTTGTTTTGTGATCAAGTGTATTGATAAAGTTTTGCCAATTTTGTGTTTTTTGTTCATGTATTTTATTGGCAATCACAGTGTTTAGTGTTTGTATTTGGTCTGCTATGTTTTGAGGGATAGGTGTGGGGGTATCGTGTTTAAGTGTGTCACGTTGTCCGATGAGGCCTTGGATTTCTGGTGTGAAGTTGGGGTTGCGTGATTTTCTGTTGCCTCTAGGGATGTATCTCTTGTCTGCATTTTGTATGATTGTATTAAAAGCGTGCACAGCATTGTTGTTCTGTCTCATCAGTAAAGGCTTCCCAGTTAGCTCTCTTGTAATTGGTGTAAGTGTGTCTGTGGCCAGCTGGGGTGCATCTTGTTTTGGTGGTGATGATGATTGGAAGGTGGTCAGAGCCAAGGGCTCCGACCACTCTCCATGATGTTGTTGGGGTTAGGCAGGGGGAGCAAAAGGTGATATCAGGAGAGGAGGGAGTGTAGAGGGCTTGGTATGGGATATGTGTATGATTATGCGTGTTGTTCATGATAGTCAATGAGTCGAATTGAGTCTGTATATCAAACCCTCTGTCTGTGTCAGGGTTGTCGACATACCAGGCAGACGACTTGGCGTTGAAGTCACCACCCATGATCAGGTTGGGGATTGAGGTTAGTTGGCTAAGTTTAGGTCTAAAGGTGTTTGGAACTGTGGGGGATGATTGGGGGGGAATGTACATGTTAACTATTGTCAGTGTTGAATTGTTGCCTGTGCGGATACGAATGGATTGGGTTTCTGTTGTGTTATCTGTGGTAGGGAGGAGAATTTTGGTTGTGGCACTTGTGTCCACAAAACAGATGGAGTGGTGGATCAGGGTGATGAGTCCACCGCCATTGCCGTCAGTCCGGTCTTGTCTGATGGTGGTGTAATTATGAAATGATGGTGTTTTGTGTGAGTGTCTTAGTTTTGTTTCTTGTAAAATTGCAATGTGTATGTTGTGTTGTTTAAGAAAGTGTTCAAGTTCATGTTTTTTAGTGTTAATACCGTCAATGTTGTGTTGTAATATGTTGATGTTGTGTGTTTTGTATGTTGCCGTTTGGGGTTGAGGTTGGGGTGGTAGTGGGGAAGGTGTAGGATCTGGGTCAGAGGGGGGGAAAGGAGAGATCGGGGACAAAGGAAGGGGAAGACTAATCGGGGGTAAGGGCAAAGGGAAATTGGGAGTGGGTAAGGGTGTTGGCTGTGGTTGGGGAGGTGGGAGTGGGGTTATTGGAGGGCAGGTAGAACATGTCCAAGTGTTTGTGTATTGGTTTGTGTCAGCAAGTGTTGTACAAGTGAGGTGGGCCCCGGTTTTTGCACATATTGCACTGAACTGAGCCCTTTGTCTGTCTGCTCAAAGTAATGGGTTTAGAGCATGTTGGGCATGTGTATTTTGTGGTGGGCCCAGGATTGCTCTCTACATCTCCGGCTAAAAGTAGAAGAAGAGGGGTGATCGCCGGAAAATCATCCCTCAGTGCAGAAAAAACGTAACATTGTGTGTTGGAAAAAAAGGATTGTGGTACTCCCCCAGGTAGGCGTAGCTCCTCCTTGGGGATCGGTGCCATCTGCGTAGAGCTGATGGCCAGGGGTGGTTGCTGCTGATTGGCCCCCAACTCTTGGGGTTGGGGGGTGGTCCCACGACGTCGACGTTGCAGCTCCAGGACCTTGTTATATGGTTGGGAGATACGGTTAATGAAAGAATATTGGGATGGTTTGGACACATGGAAAGAATGAGTAAAGAAAGATTTAAAAGAGGTTTGGAAGGAGTGAGAATGAGAGGGCAACCAAGGATGAGTTGGATGGATAGGGTAAAAGGGGCATTGGGAAAGAGGGGAATGTGTGTTGAAGGATGAGAGAAGACAGAAGATAGGGGTGAGTGGAGAATGGTTGTATTTACCTAGTTGTATTATACAGGAAGGGGAGCTGTGTTCATAGTGACCCATCCTTGTATCTCTCAGCATCTAGTTTATTCTTAGATTCTTGTATGGTTTTTGCACACACTACTGTTTCATCCAATTTGTTCCAGATATACACCACCATGTGGATTTTTTTTTTTTTTTTTTTTTTCTCTCTCTCCCAGAACTTCTGTAACCATCCTTTATAAATTTCTTTTCATGTCCTCTTGTTTTTCTTTTATCCCACTTTAATAAATCTCTGTCAAGGACTTTCATGCTTCTGTAAATGGTCAGTAGATCTCCTCTTTCTCTTCTTTGTTCCAGGGTTGATAGTTCCAGTTTAGACAATCTTTGTTTATATGTCAGTTTTGAAATTGTTGGTGCCATCTTTGTCATTGCTCTTTGGATTTTTTCATGTTTCTTTATTTCTTTTTTTGTACTGGTGTCTATAGTGTTGCAGCATACTCCAATCTTGGTCTTATCAGTTTGACTAATATTTTTTTTTACCATTACTTCATCCAAGTAATTAAAAGCCACCTTTATTGATCTTGGTAAATTGTAGGTTTCTCTGACTATTTTCTTTATATTTTTTTGTGGTGACATGTCGGTTAATAATTACTCCTAGGTCCTTTTCAGAGCTAACGTTTTTTTTACTTCCTTTATATCAATTTTATATTGCCCTGATATTCTTTTTTATTTTTTACAAACTCCATTATACTATATTTCTTGATGTTTGAAGTTCACTTCCCACTTCTGGCTCCATTCCCAGTCTTTGTCCAGGTCTCTTTGTAGTGATTCAGTCTTTTTCTGTACTTACTTTCTTTAGTAGTTTTGCATCATCTGCAAAGAATTTCATATAACATTCCACACCTTCATCCATGTCATCTATATATATAGAACATTGTGGGACTCCACTTATCATTTCTTCCCAGGTTGAGTTTTTATCTTTAAGCACCACCCTCACCCCCCCCCCCCCCATGCAAGAAATCTTCCATCCATTTCAATAAATTTCCTTGTACACCACCTGTTATTTTGAGTTTTCTTAGTAGCTTTTTGTGTGGTACTTTATGAAATGCCTTTTGTAAATCTAGGAAAGCACAATCTGCCCAAGCATCCCTTTCTTGCATTATATCTGTTAACTTTGAATAAAAACAAGTCAAATTTGTGGCACATGATTTTCCTTCTCTAAAGCCAAATTGTTTTGGATTTAGTATATTGTTTTCTCCCAAATGTTTAGTCCATCTACTTTTGATAACTTTCTCACATATTTTAGCTATTGCACTTGTAAGGGAGACTGGTCTATTATTTGTTGGGTCTTCTTTTGCCTCCCCTTTATATATTGGTACAATATTTGCATTTTTCCAATCGTGTGGTATATTTCCTTCTTTGAGTGAGCAATCTATTGTATATATTTTGTCCATTAGTTCATCTATACATTCATTTAGTATCCAATTAACAATTCTGTCTGGACCGTGTGATTTTCTGACTTCAAGGTTTATTATTTGATTCCTTATTTCTTTCTATGTCACAAATATCATTGGGGGGATCTTTTTCCCTTTCCTTCATCCCAATTTTGTGCATTTTTCTTTGTGAATACAGATTTAAAATGTTCATAATTTCACCCTTTTCTCTATCTATATATTCTGTATTAGCTTGCTGCAGTTTCATGTTTCCTGTTTATTTTTCAATTTACCATTTACATATCTGAAGAATAATTTAGGTTGATCCTTACATTTGTCTATTATATCTTTTTCATAGTTTATTTTTTCTTCCCTGCATATTTTTAAATATTCATTTCTTAGTTTGATATTTGCCACTTACCTTTTTTTTTTTTTTTCCTCCAAGCTTTGTCTCTTCTATCTTTTGCCTCACTACATTTTTTGTTGTACCAGCATTTAATGTACACCTTTTCCTGTTTTTGTTTTGGTACATATACCTTCATCATAGATTTCTTTTAATATCCATTTCTCTTCTTTGTTTCTTCATTAAAGAAGTTTTTCCAGTTCACTTTTTGAAAGAATTTTCCAAGTTTCTCAAAATCTGTTTTGTTGTACATAAGTCTTCCCTTTCTGTGTTTCTCATTTCTTCCCAAATAGATTTCCTCTTTTAGTTCAAACTCAATTAGTATGTGGTCACTTCCCAATTGGTGTTTTGTTTTCCATTTTATCCACAATTTCAGTCTAGTCTCAATGGTTCTTCATTATTTCTATATCTGGTATTTTCTTTTACCCATTGAGTCATTGTGTATTCGATGATCATGTCTAGTATATTTCTGCAAAAGTGGGATTCATGGAAGGGAATAGGGGAGGGTGAGGGAGTATGAATGAATGCCATCTCTCATTAACAAACTATATAAATCATTAGTTCATCCATATTTGGAATATGCTGTTTCCTTATGTTCTCCGAATCTCATTAAAGACATTGACAAACTGGAAAAAGTACAATGGCGAACCACAAAACTGATTCCAAATATCAAAAATAAACCATACAAAAATTGACTAAAACATATTAATCTGTTTTCCCTAAAAAGCGTAGACTCAGAGGTGACTTAATACAGGTCTTTAAGATTCTAAAGGGAATTGACAACATCAAAAGTGACAAAATTTTCACACTGAATGAGAATCAGACAAGAAATAATGGTCTTAAACTGTCAGGAAATAAATTTAATTTGGAAATGGGTAGAAACAACTTAACTGTGTAGTTAATGAATGAAATAAACTTCCTGCAGAGGCAGTGGAATATAGTTCAGTTCGAAGCTATAAGATTCATTTAGATAGGTACCTAAGCAAGATGCTATAATGACTGCCATTTATTATGTATCATTTGGTTATTTGTTTGTTATTATTTGTCTTTATAATTATTTGCCTGAATTTCATTTATTATCAGTTAAATGTTAATTTATTATTATTTACTATTTACCTGTTTGTTTATTGTTTAACTATACCTGTGCATTTATTTATTTATTTCATTTATTATTATTTATATTATTACATATACCAAAGGCTTTTCCCCTACACGGGGGTAGCCAAAAAGAAAAAAAACATAATTTTTATTTATTTATCTACCATATATATATATATATATATGTATAAATATATATATATATATATATATATATATATATATATATATATATTTTTTTTTTTTCATCCAACTTAGTTATGGACCAAAAGGTCTCCAGTTGGCATGCTCCACCTTTGTCATTTCTTTGTAATTTTGCCGCAGCCCAAAGTGATTTCTCCCCATCTCTTTTTCTACATGAGGGGAAGGAGGGGTGGGGTCCTGATTAAATGAAGCTGCCTTGCTGTGGATGTGCTGTGTCTTGCTACATTGCTTCTGACCCAAGGCAGTGGGCAAGATGCAGGGATGACTCATCATCCAGGAGAAGCCAAGATAAAAGGGAGGGAGGGGCGGCAAATGGAAGTGGAGGTTGTGGGGATGCAATGAGTGTGAGTTGATTTTATGTCTTCGTTGCTGGCTACCTCCCTTGTAAGGGAAAAAGACATTGGTATATGTATGTGTTTTAGTACTTCTATTGCAACATGAGGTGAGTGTATTTTAATGTTCTTTTTCAACTCTTGCAGGTTTACTTAGCCTGGTCATTGCCTGAGTGTGCTTCAGGGTGCCCAGGTTCATGGCTGGGTGATGGTTACTGTGATACGTCTTGTAACACCTCCAATTGCCAATGGGATGGTGGTGATTGTGCTGACAATAGTATAGAAAGTAATCCGGATCATAATTTCCTCGACTTTGATGATAATAACTTGTTCAATAAAGATTCTTTCTGTTCTCCATCGTGTTCTGATTCATGGTTGGCAGACAAATTTTGTGATTATGTGAGTATTTTATAATTATTTCATTTTAACTTTACTATGCTCTTATTCATGTAACTCACCTTGGTATAAAGGCAATTGAACAAGTCTATATGTCTTCATGCTTCAATACACCTTGTTAGATTTTGATGTGTGGCATGCTCCTCCTTTGTAATCCTTTATAGGTGTTAGAAATGAAACCAAGGAAACAAATGTAATTTCTTTGTTGACGGACATTCCTCTTGCACCAGAAAAGTTCTACCTCTCTTTATACCAAGTATTTCTTCCCCCATATAAGATAGGTAGCCAAATCAAAGACATGCACCCACTCCCACCCATCCCATTCCTATCCACCTCCCATATTTCCTTTGTTTACCAAAAAAGTTAGACATCATAAATGGAGAATGGAGACACAGGAGTATAGTTCTATTGCTAGATATTACAATTCAGTCAGTATAATTAAGTAAATACTTCTGTGGCTCCCCAACATTTCATTTAATTCATGTAAGGTGCTATTTTCATATGGTTCAAGCAGCAAGGAGTGAAATTGACCTATATGTCAATTTCACTCCTTGCTGGGAATGAAAGGGGTGAAAATGTTTCTGTCACACTCAACCATCTCTCCTTATAGTATCAGTATATGACATTCAGCCTTATTACTGATGAAAAAATCTGTGCATCTATTTATTTAAAGATACAGCATATGTATGTCAGGAAATTCATTATAGAACTATTTTCTTTTTGTTGTACAGGAATGCAATATAGAAAAATGTGGGTTTGATGGAGGGGACTGTGGACTATCATCCTTCTCCCAATTGTATCAACTAAATGTGCCTCAAGAAGGAAATACATCATATCATATACCCAAAGGTAAATAACCCTATTATGGTTTTCATCCTCTATTGAGGTCATGGGTCCTCTGCAAGAGAGACCGGGGGCAACAGATTGATTGATTGATCCTCTTTACCTAAAGTATTTGTTCTGTCTCATTATTTTGATTGTGATTGATTCATTCAGTCAGTCCATTTACCCAGGTTTCTTGGTGGAGACCTACAGCTCCAAGGTAACTGGCTCCAGTCAACAGTTGGGCTCATACATCACTAAAGGAAGAAATACTGTGTTGTTGTCTAGGGATTGTTTGTGAGGGACATTGTAGAATGAGGTGCTTTGTATTTACCTAGTTGTATCTTATGGGAAGGGAAGCTATGCTCATGTTGTCCCATCTTTGTATCTCGCAGTGTCTAGTTTGTTCTAAAATTTGTATATGGTTTTTGCACACACAATTGTTTTTTCCAGTTTGTCTACCACTGTATGGAAAACCTTTTTTAGGTCTCTTCTATAACTCCTTTTTGAGTTTTTTTCATGTCCTCTTGTGTTTCTCTTGTCCAAATTTAGTAAGTCCTCTCTATCAAGGACTTCCGTTCCTTTCATGATTCTGTAGATAGTCAGTAAGCTGCCTCTCTCTAGTCCTTGTTCCAAAATTGGTAATTTCAATTTAACCAGTCTGTCCTCATATGACAGGTTTGAAAGTATTGGGGCCATTTTCATGGTTGCTCTCTGGATTCTTTTAATTTTCTTTATATTCTTTTTGGTACTGGGTGACCATAGTGTTGCAGCATACTCCAGTCTAACATAACATAAGACATACATACATATACCAAGGCTTTTTCCCCCTTACAAGGGAGGTAGCCAAAAAGGAAAAGGCATAAAATCATTCCCACCCATTCCATCCCTGAATACACTCCACACCCCTCCACCCTCCCTCTCATCTTAGCACCTCCTGGATGACTGCAAGAGACCATAAAGCCTACAATAGGCAGCTCCGTATCCATCACCACCTGATGTGTCATAATAATCGCATTATAAAAAATATAGTCAGTGCTCAATCGTTCGTTCTCTTTCACCCGTGCATTTTGATAACTATAGAAAATTGATGAAGCCAGTTTAGAGAGAATGGAAATTACATAGGTACGACAACAATAAGTATAATCAAGATGGTGACGTCGGCATCATCGAGTACCCACTTGCTCCTCATGCCGCCTACGTAGGCGTCACCGTATGGAAGTGGTTAATAATTACCTCTGCACTTCTATTCGTTACCGTCCTAGCAATGAAGCCTAATGCCCTGTTAGCTTTATTTCTGGCACTAATGCACTGCTTCTTGGTTTTAAGGTCTGGACTCACCAGAACTCCCAAGTCCCTCTCGCACTCAGATTTTTCTAAAAACGTGTTATCTAAGTTGTATCTATTTTTGGGGTTGTGTAGCCCTACGTTTAACACGCTACACTTAGAGATATTGAAGTTCATTTGCCATTTCACCAACCATGTTAACAATTTATTAAGATCATCCTGCAGAATCTGGGCATTGTCTCCTGACCTCATTAGGCATCCTGGGGTATTGGCTGCTTGTTATTGTGGCAAAGTAGCATGCAGTCGATACTTTAGGGTCTATATGGGGCGCCCCTACGGACCAGAGCCACACATCATTTTGTCTATGATAGAGGAAAACTCTGTTCATAGAGAAATGATGACACTTTTATACTACGACTGTCCCTCCGTTATGCTGTCCCCCAACCCCTTGTTGCTGTCCTGTACCATTTCTCTGAGTATTTCTTTTTCTGTGGTGGGGGAAAAGAATACTGCCACCAAGTATTCCCACTTGGATCGTAAGAGGCGAGAAGAAAGGGACGGGGATTGGGACTAGGCATCCTTCTCCTTGTAGCCCCACAGGGCACATTCCTAAAAGTAAAGGCAAAGGCATAAGAGGGTCTGGAAGTTCTCGGACCAGCACCCTAAGGTTTGGGTCTTTTAATGTGCGTGGATGTGGTACAGATGAGAGTAAAAGGGAAGAGATAGGTAGTATGTTTGTGAGAAGAAAGATGGATGTGTTGGCTTTGAGTGAAACTAAGCTGAAAGGGAAGGGCGATTGTAAGTTTGGGAGTGTAAGTGGGAGGTTATCAGGAGTGAAGAGAGGGCGAGGGAGGGAAGGGGTGGCTATACTAGTAAGTGAAGAGATAGGTAAACGTGTAGTGGAGTGGAGGGAGGTTTCCTCAAGGATAATGTGGATGAAGGTGAAACTGGGAAAGGAGATGTGGGTTTTTGTAAGTGCATATGGGCCTGGCAGTGAGAAGAGTGTAGAAGAAAGGGAGGCCTTTTGGATAGATTTAATTGAGTGCATAGAGGGTTTAGGGAGAAGTGTAAATGTAGTAGTACTGGGAGACCTTAATGCTAGGGTAGGAAAGGATCCAATTGATGGAGTGGTTGGGAAATGTGGAGTTCCAGGAAAAAATCGTAATGGAGAGTTGATGGTGGAAATGTGTCTAGAAAGAGAGTTGATGATATCAAATACAGTGTTTCGGAAGAAAGTCAAGCATAAGTACACATGGGAGAGGGTGGTGGATGGAAGGGTGGAAGATAGAGCTTTAACCACTTCAGTACGGGACTTAAATCTCGCGGGCAGCAGCCAATGCCAGCCGTATGATGTGTCGTAATAATACTCGCATCATAAAATATAGTCACCGCTTATATCGATCGTTCTCTCTTTCACCCGCGAATTTTGAAAACCACAGAGAATGGGATTCAGGGCGCATTTGGGAGAATGTAAAAACACAGGGGTGACTACAATAAATATAATCAAGACGCTGATATGGCAGCGTCGCGAATCCACTTGCTCCTCATGACGCCTACGTGTGCGGCACCGTATGGAAGGGGTTAATGGACTATGTAGTGGTAAATAGGATTATGATAGGAAGAGTTAAGGATGTACATGTGCTAAGGGGAGAGGATGGGGGAATATCAGATCATTTTCTGGTGGAAGGTAAGTTGAGAGTGGAGGACAGATGGAGAAAGAGGAAAGGGCCAAAGGGTAGGGAGGTGCATAGAGTGAACTCTTTAAATGAAGAGGAAAAGGAGAAGGAGTACAAGAAAAAGCTGAAGGAGTGGGAGGGAGTGAAGGATAGAGTAGAGCTAGGTGTGGAGGAGGAATGGGGATGGTTCAAGGAGGGAGTCACAAAGTGTGCAAAGATGGTGTGTGGAACAAGAAGGACAGGAGGAAATAGAAGGAAGGGTAGTGAATGGTGGGATGAGGAAATGAAGAAGGTTGTAGAAGAGAAGAAGCGAGCTTACACAGATTGGTTACAAAATAAGACGAGGGAGTCATATGATACGTACAAAGAAGAGAAAAGAGAAGTAAAGAAAAAGGTAAAGGAGGCAAAGAGGAGAGCAGATGTAAAATGGGGTAAGAGTATGACAGAAAATTTTGAAAGTAATAAAAAGATGTTTTGGAAAGAAAGTAAGAGAGGAAGAGGAGGCGAATCAAGTAGAGAAGAAAATGTAAAGGGTGCAGATGGAGAGATGATAATGGAAGAGAAGGCAGTAAGGGGAAGATGGGCAGGATATTTTAGGGAGTTGCTAAATGTGAAGGAGGATAAGGAGGGAAAGATAGCTGCAGTGGGAAATGCTAAGAAAATGAGAGTGATGAGTGAGGAAAATGGAGGAGAAATAAGGAAGGATGAAATGAAGGCAGCAGTTAAGATGATGAAAGCAGGTAAGGCACCTGGTCTGGATGGATGCCATGCAGAATGTCTTAAAAAAGGAGGTATAGTGATGGTGGACTGGTTGGTGAGGTTATTTAATGTTTGCTGGAGAGAAGGTAGAGTGCCGGAGGACTGGAGGAGTGCTTGTATAGTTCCACTTTACAAGGGAAAAGGGGGCAAGTGTGAATGTAGTAGTTTCAGAGGGATTAGTTTGTTAAGTGTAGTTGGGAAGGCTTATGGGAGGATCTTGATTGAGAGGATTAGGAGAGGAACAGAGGGAGTAATTGGTGAGGAACAGTGTGGATTTAGGACAGGTAGAGGTTGTGTAGATCAGATCTTTATGGTAAGGCAGATATGTGAGAAAGCTATAGGAAAGGGGAAGGATGTTTTTTGGGCCTTTATGGATCTGGAAAAGGCTTATGACAGGGTAGACAGAAAGGCACTGTGGGAGGTTATGCGGATATACGGGATAGGAGGAAAGCTTCTAGGAGCTGTCAAGAGTTTTTACAAGAGTAGTAGAGCTTGTGTCAGGATTAGAAATGGAGAGAGTGAGTGGTTTGAGGTAAAGGTGGGACTTCGTCAAGGATGCGTTATGTCACCCTGGCTGTTCAACTTCCTCAATCCCTCCTCCGATCCTGCTACAAGTGCAGTGTCGTCTGCACACAACAGCTGGCTGACCTCCCACTTTTCTCCATTTTCTTTAAACATCTCCAATCCCTGACCCACCTCCCATGCATTTACCTCTCGCACCACCCTATCCATGTATAAGTTGAACAACCAGGGCGACATAACGCATCCCTGACGAAGTCCCACCTTTACCTCAAACCACTCACTCTCTCCATTTCTAATCCTGACACATGCTGTACTACTCTCGTAAAAACTCTTGACAGCTCCTAGAAGCTTTCTTCCTATCCCTTATATCTGCAAAACCTCCCACAGTGCCTTCTTGTCTACCCCTGTCATAAGCCTTTTTCAGATCCACAAAAGCCCAAAAAACATCCTTACTTTTTCCTATAGCTTTCTCACATATCTGTCTTACCACAAAATCTGATCTGTGCAACCTCTACCTGTCCTAAATCCACACTGCTCCTAGCCAGTCACTCCCTCTACCTGTCCTAAATCCACACTGCTCCTAGCCAGTCACTCCCTCTGTTCCTCTCCTAATCCTCTCAATCAAGATCCTCCCATAAGCCTTTCCAACTACACTTAACAAGCTAATCCCTCTGAAACTACTACACTCACACTTGTCCCCTTTTCCCTTGTAAAGTGGAACTATACAAGCACTCCTCCAGTCCTCCGGCACTCTACCCTCTCTCCAGCAAACATTAAATAACCTCACCAGCCAGTCCACCATCACTGTACCTCCTTTTTTTAGACATTCTGCATGGCATCCATCGAGTCCAGGTGCCTCACCTGCTATCATCATCTTAACAACTGCCTTCACTTCATCTTTCCTTATTTCTCCTCTATTTTCCTCACTCATCACGGTCATTTTCTTAGCACTTCCCACAGTAACTATCTTTCCCTCCCTATCCTCCTTTACATTTGCACACACTATTTCTTTATCTAAATCATACCAGATATCCAGCACTCTGTGTGGGAAGCTATTCCTTTTCAGATCTCTTCTATAGTTATCCTTTTTGAGTTTCTTTTCGTGTCCTCTTGTTTTTCCATTGTCACATTTTAGTAAATCATTTCTATCAAGGATTTCCTTTCCTTTCATGATTCTATAGATAGTCAGTAGATCACCTCTTTCTCTTCTCTGCTCCAGTGTTGGTAGTTCTAATTTGGAGAATCATTGTTCATATGTTAATTTGGAAAGAGCTGGTAACTTTGTAGCTGCTCTCTGTATTCTTTCTTATTTCTTTATATTCTTTTTAGTACTGGGTGTCCATAGTGTTGCTGCGTATTCCAGTTTTGGTCTTATTAATGTAACTAATATTTTTATAATAATTTCTTCATCCAAATATTCAAATGCCATTTTCATTTACCTTAATAGGTTGAAGGTTTCTCAGACTATTTTGTTGATATGTTTGTCTGGTGTCATGTCTTTGCTGATTATTACTCCAAGGTCTCTTTCAGAGTTCACTTTTTTTATTTCTTCTTCACCAATTTTATAATTTTTTGATATTCTGTTTTTACTTTTTCCAAACTCAATTATACTACAATTCTTGATATTGAAGTTCACTTTCCACTTTTGAGTCCATTTCCAGATTTTGTCCAGGTCTGATTGTAATCATTCACAGTCCTCCTCTGTTCCTACTTTGTTTAGTATTTTTGCATCATCTGCGAAGAAATTCATATAACACTCCACTCCTTCATCCATGTCGTTTATATATATGGCAAACATGATTGGAGCCAGCACCGAACCCTGTGGGACACCACTTATCTTTTCTTCCCATTTCAAGTATTTGTCTCTAATTACTACCTTATTTTTCTCCCAGTCAAGAAGTCCTCCATCCATTCCAATAATTTTCCTCTGATGCCACCAATTGATTCTATATTTCTTATTAATTTCTTGTGTGGCACCTTATCAAATGCTTTTTGTAGGTCTAGATAGCCTCAGTCAGCCCATCCATCCCTCTCATGTATTATTTCTATTAGTCTCGAATAGAAGCAGATCAGGTTTGTTGTACATGATCTTCCTTGTCTAAATCAAAATTGATTTGGATTCAGTATAGTTTTATCTTCTAGATGTTTAACCCATCTACTTTTGATCACTTTTTCACATATTTTTGCTACTGTGCTTGTTAGGGAGACTGGTCTGTAGTTCGTTGGATTTTCCTTGTTTCCTCCTATATATATTGGTACAATATTTGCATTTTTCCAGTCTTGTGGTACCTTTCCTTCTTTGAGCAAGTATTTGATTATTTTGTATATTTTATCCATTAACTCCTAAGCATTCTTTCAGTATCCAATTTGCAATTCCATCCAAACCATGAGATTTTCTGACATCAAGGTTTTTTATTTGGTCGCTGATTTCCTTCTGTGTTACAGTTATTTCCTTCATTGGAGGGGACTTCTGTCTCTATTCCCTCACAGGTGAGTTCTCAATTGTGAATACCAGTTTGAAATGATTGCTCATAACTTCTACCATTTCTTGTTCTTCTGTATATTCATAATTTCCCTGGCGCAGCTTTTCTATTTCTTGTTTGGTTTTTAGTTTACCATTCAAATATCTGTTAAACAGTTTAGGTTGTTCCTTGCATTTTTCTTTCATATTTACCTAGTTGTATTTACCTAGTTGTATTTTGCGGGAAGGGGAGCTATGCTCGTGATGTCCCGCCTTTGTATCTTGCAGTGTCTAGTTTGTTTTTAAACTCATGAATGGTTTTTGCGCATACTATTCCATTGTCCAGTTTGTTCCAAGTGTCCAAAACTCTATGAGGAAAACTGTTTTTCTTCAGTTCTCTTCTATAGCTATGTTTTTTTATTTTCTTTCCATGTCCTCTTGTGTTTCTTTTGTCCCAGTTAAGTAAGTTCTCACTATCGAGTACCTCTGTGCCTTTCATGATTCTGTAGATGGTCAATAGGTCACCTCTCTCTCTTCTTTGCTCCAGTGTCGGTAACTCCAGTTTAGCCAATCTCTCTTCGTATGATAGGTTTGCAAGTGCAGGTGCCATTTTTGTAGCTGCTCTTTGGATTCTTTCTATTTTCTTTATATTCTTTTTGGTACTGGGGGACCACAATGTCGCTGCATACTCTAATCTAGGCCTTATCAATGTAACCAATATTTTTTTCATCATGTCTTCGTCCAAGTATGTAAACGCCACTTTTATTGATCTTAGCAAGTTGTAAGTCTCCCCGACAATTTTGTTAATCTGTATATCATAGGACAAGTCGTTCGTGATAATTACTCCCAAATCTTTTTCGGATCCTACTTTCTTTACTTCTTTGGTTCCAATTGTATATTTTCCTGATATTCTGTTTTTGCTTTTTCCAAACTCCATTATGCTACACTTCTTAGTATTAAAGTCCACTTCCCATTTCTGACTCCAGTTCCATACCCTATTTAGGTCTGCTTGCAGTGATTGTGCTGACAGCACTGTACAGGGCAGAAACATGGAACATAAGAGAGGAAAAGAGAAGGAGTTTGAATATGTTTGAGATGAAATGCCTGAAAAGTATGATAGGGGTTACTAGGCTAGATAGAGTGAAATGAGGAGGTGAGGAGGAGAACAGGAGTGGAAAGGGAGTTGGGAGATAGGGTAGATGAAAGAGTATTAGGATGGTTTGGACACATGGAAAGAATGAGTGAAGAAAGATAAGTAAAAGAGGTGTGGAAGGCAGAGATGGAAGGAGTGAACATGAGGGGGCATCCTAGGATGAAATGGATAGATGGGGTAACAGGGGCATTGCAAAAGAGAGGAATGTCTGTTGAGGAAGGACAGGAGAGGACAGAGGATAGGGATGAATGGAGAATGGTTGTGTATGGATGATGCTGTGATGTATGACGGGTAGTGGGTGGGGGGTTGAGGGAGTATGTATGAGAAATAAATTGATGCAGCCCGAAGGGATTTCTCCCTGTCTTCTCCTTTTCTGCATGAGGGGACGGAGAGGGGGGTCGCCGATTTAATGAAGTGGAAGTGCTGTGTCATGTGACACTGCTTCTGACCTAGGGCAGTGGACAAGATGCAGGGATGACCCATCATCCAGGAAGTGCCAAGATAGGAGGGAGGGAAGAGGGTAGACAGGAGTGGAGTATGTAGGGGATGAAGTGGGTGGGAGTGGTTTGTATGCCTTTTTCTTTTGGCTGCCTTTTGTGTAAGGGGGGAAAAAGCCTTTGGCATATGGATGTATGTAGTATTTTTTAACCATTTCTTTGTCTAAATACCTAAAATCCACCTTTATTGATCTTAGCAAGTTGTAGGATTTTCCAACAATTTTGTTTATTTGTTGAACAGGGGACAAGTCATTTGAGGTAATTACTCCCAGGTCTTTTCTGACCCCACTTTCTTCACTTCCTTTGTTCCAATTGTCCTGATATATAAACACATACATATACCAAGGCTTTTTCCCCCTTACAAGGGAGGCAGCCAAAAATGAAAAGGCATAAAATCATCCCCACCCATTCCATCCCTGAATACACTCCACACCCCTCCACCCTCCCTCTCATCTTAGCACCTCCTGGATGATGGGTCATCCCTGCACCTTGTCCACTGCCCTGGATCAGAAGCAGTGTCGCAAGACACAGCACATCCACAGCAAGGCTGCTTCATTAAATCGGCAACCCCCTCTCCGTCCACCCATACATAACGGAGAAGACGGGGAGAAATCCCTTCGGGCTGCGTCAAAATTTGCTCACACATACTACCTCACCCCCCATCCCCCTGCCCATTCCACCTCATGCATCACAACATCATCCATATACAACCATTCTCCATTCACCCCTGTCTTCTGTCCTCTCCCGTCCTTCCTCAACAGACATTCCCCTCTTCCCCAAAGCCCCCTTCACCCCATCCATCCACCTCATCCTAGGACGTCCCCTCATGTTCACTCCCTCCACATCTGCCTTCCATACCTCTTTTACTAGTCTTTCTTCACTCCTTCTTTCCATGTGTCCAAACCATCCTATTACTCTTTCATCAACCCTATCTCCCAACCCCCTTTCCACCCCTGTTCTCCTCCTCACCTCCTCATTTCTCACTCTATCTAGCCTAGTAACCCCCATCATACTTCTCAGACACCTCATCTCAAACACATTCAAACTCCTTCTCTCTTTCTCTCTTATGTTCCATGTTTCTGCCCCATACAGTGCTGTTGGCACAATCACTCCTTCATATAGTCTCCTCTTAGCATCCATTCCCAAATGTCTGTTCCTCGTTACACTTTTTAATCCACCAAGGCATTTACTCGCTTCTCTCAATCTACATTCTACCTCCACCTTCACTCCACCTTTTCCTGCCACATTTGCACCCAAGTATCTAAAACTATCCACTTCCTCCAGTTGCTCTCCCTTAATGCTCACTTCCAGTCTGCTGCCGCTTTCACCCCTTGTACATCTTATCACCTTACATTTACCCACATTTATCTTCAGCTTTCTTCTATCACACACTCTCCCAAACTCTGTCACCAACTTCCTCAATCCCTCCTCCGATCCTGCCACAAGTGCAGTGTCGTCCGTAAACAACAGCTGGCTCACTTCCCACTTTTCTCCATTTTCCTTAACCATCTCCAATCCCTGACCCACTACCCTTGCATTTACCTCTCGCACTACCCCATCCATGTATAAGTTGAACAGCCAGGGCGACATAACGCATCCTTGACAAAGTCCCACCTTTACCTCGAACCACTCACTCTCTCCATTTCTAATCCTGACACAAGCTCTACTACTCTCATAAAACTCTTGACAGCTCCTAGAAGCTTTCCTCCTATCCCGTATATCTGCAAAACCTCCCACAGTGCCTTTCTGTCTACCCTGTCATAAGCCTTTTCCAGGTCCATAAAGGCCCAAAAAACATCCTTCCCCTTTCCTATAGCTTTCTCACATATCTGTCTTACCACAAAAATCTGATCTACACAACCTCTACCCGTCCTAAATCCACACTGTTCCTCACCAATTACTCCCTCTGTTCCTCTCCTAATCCTCTCAATGAAGATCCTCCCATAAGCCTTCCCAACTACACTTAACAAGCTAATTCCTCTGAAACTATTACATTCATACATACATACATATACCAAGGCTTTTTCCCCCTTTCAAGGGAGGTAGCCAAAAAGGGAAAGGCATAAAAACACTCCCACCCATTTCATCCCTAAATACACTCCACACCCCACCCTCCCTCTCAGATATATATATATATATATATATATATATATATATATATATATATATATATATTTATTATTATTATTATTTTTTTTTTATACTTTTTCTGAACTCCATTATGCTACATTTCTTTATGTTGAAGTCTTCTTCCCACTTCTGACTCCATTTCCAAACCTTGTTTAGGTCTCTGTAGTGATTCACAATCCATTTCGGTTTTCACTGTCCTCATCAGTTTAGCATCATCTGCAAAGAAACTCTTCTAACATCATCTATGTCATTCACATAGATAGCGAACATTATTGGAGCCAATACTGATTCCTGTGGAACTCCACTAATCACCTCCTCCCAACCTGAACACTTTTCTCTAAGCACTACTCTCATTTTTCTACCATGCAGGAAATCCTCCATCCAGTTTAGTAGGTTACCTTGTATCCCTCCTATGTTTTCCAATTTTTTCAATAATTTTTTGTGTGGTACTTCATCAAAGACTTTTTGTAAGTCTTGGAAAGCACAATCAACCCATCCATCCCTTTCTTGTATTATATCTATTAGTCTTGAGTAAAAACACATTAAATTTGTAGCACATGATCTTCCCTGTCTGAATCCAAATTGTCTTAAGTTTATCATATTTTCTTCCAGGTGTTTTATCCATCTATTCTTGATAATTTTTTCACAAATTTTGGCTACAGTGCTTGTAAGGGAGACCGGTCTGTAATTAGTTGGTTCTTTGTTTCCTCCTTTATATATTGGTACAATGTTGGAATTTTTCCAGTCTTTTGGTATTTTTCCTTCTTTGAGAGAGCAACTTATTATATCTTTTATGTGGCATTTGTATCTGTGGCAAGGCCTATTCTATGTTAAAACTGTTTTAATGCTGGATTGTGTGTCCTGAATACAAGCATGGCACTGTGGTTCTTACTTTTGAGAGGGTTTTTCTGTTGGGTTGATGTCTTCGGGGGAAAGATGTTGGCTGAGTATTGAGTTTGGTGATCTGTTTTGGAGTGCTTGTGTAGTGATCTTTTGGAAGTTTGTGTGGCGATCTGAGCATGAATATGTTTTTGTGTGGATGTATTGTGTGGTACTGGTTGTAGATGAGTGATGCTTAGGGTTCCATCACAGAAGGTACCTATCATTTTCATATAATTTTCTGTGGGAAGTATTTTAGTTTCTGTGTGCAGGTGTCCTGTTAGGGTGCTTATGCTGCATTCTGTTATTACTTTAATTTTTTTTTTCTTTTTTAAGTGTTCATTTTGCTGCTTTTTGGGAAACATATTCATGGTTGGTTCTTATGAATCATTTGAAGACAGCCATTGGTATCTCTTTCTGTTGTCTGAAGCCTGTTCTTGCAATGGATTGTAGTAATTTTATTGTTTTAAAGTATATACGGGCAGTAATTTTTCTAATACACAAATTTTGTTGAAGGTGATGCTGTTTTCTGCATTAATAATTTTCTTGGAGATACTTTCTAAAGATCTCGCTAATCGTCGTGTAGCAGGGTCTACACTCTGTAGAACTCGTGCGTAGGTGGACATATTCTCCGATCCGGATTTTGGCTCAACTGAGCCTTCTTCAGGGAGTGTCAAATGTCATCAAAGTGCAATATTTGACCACACGAAATTATTTGACTAGGGGAGATCACATGATAGATTAAAATTATGCATAAATTATCTCCTCATGCTTCTGGCCTACCCTATGTTCTCATACTGGGTAGCGCTAGTAAATCAAGTGCCTGTATATTCAAGTTGGGGGTTTTATCCTTGATATAAAGGGCCTTGATTATCTTTAACTTTCTTGTAGGTTTCTTGCAGGTTTCCAAGATTTTCGTGTTCTGTTCTAATTCTTCTCGTGTAATGTGGTATCCATGTGATGCCAAAGCATGGTTCTTTGGGGCTCCTGTGTATTTGTGTCCAACCAGTCTGGATTCCAGCTTCATAGTCATCATGCCTATGTACGAGGAAGGAAGGGCTTCACAGTTCCCTTTTGTGCATTTATATTGGTATATGACATGAGACATTTTCAGCTCATTCCTCTCTTGGTGGGTGTTGTTTTGGAGAAGCAGATTGGAGGTTTTCTTACTTTTATAAAAGATGATAAGTTTGATAGAAGTGTTGTCATTCATAGGCTTTAAGTTTCTTTTGACAATGTCTTTGATGGCCTTTTCATCTTCTTTGTAAGCTGTAGAAAAGTGTGACTTGTAAAAAAGTTTTATTTCTTCTTGGTTTGGAGTATTGTTGGAGTTGGTGTACCATTTGTTTAAGATATTTTCGGTAACTTTATTAATTTCTTTGTTGCTGAAGCCGTTATTTACTAGTACCTGGGTAGTGCGTTCGAGTTCTTGGTGGACTTTTGACCAGGTATCACAGTGCGTAAGTGCTCGGCGGACATAAGCTCCAATGGTAGATTGCTTATATCGATTGGGGCACTCACTGTTTCCGTTGAGACATTGGCCTCCATTGGAAGGCTTCGTGTAGACATTGGTGGTAAAATTATGTCCACTTTGGGTAACAAGGACATCAAGGAAGGGCATGGAGTTACCCACACTGTGTTCAGTTGTGAATTTAAGTCCTGTGGCTTCTTGTAGTTTAAGACGGAGGTTTTCCACTTCTTGGTAGTCATTAACTTTAATGAAAATGTCATCTATATACCTGCAGTATATCTCTGGTTTTTTCATACTTCAAAATACAGTAGAAGCCCGATTTAACGAACTAATTCAGCCAAGGTCCAGTCTGCTAAATTGAATTTTCCGTTAAATTGAGTGAGTGAGCGTTGGTGTAACAGTGTTGCCAGAGTGGATTATAAAAATGATACATACCTAAAAATTCCCTAGTGTACACACACACACATACAGTATATATATTATTGTAAGTGAATTATAGGCAGCACAATCGTGAATTGCAAACGAACAGCAACGTGCAGTAATTTGTTGCAACGTGTGTGTGTGTGTGTGTGTGTGTGGTGTAACAATGATATGAGCTGTCTGAATTTCACGGAATATTAGTCATAGCCTCGTGTTTGGTTCGATGTACATAATTCTAGCGATTAATAGGACTGGGCAGTTGGGTTTTGGATAGTGAGCATTATTGTTGTGTTGTAGCAGAAAATGTAGTTCGTTGTTATATAAGTGTTTTTGTGGTGATTATTCTCGCGTACTGATTTTGAATTTTCCCATCAACTTACTGTTTCATTATATTGTTTTCCTATTATACCGTCTATTTCTACTTGAATATATTTGTGCTACAATTATACTTTATACATATACTGAATTATATATTATTGTATATATATATATATATATATATATATATATACAGTCGAACCTCGAAAGCCCAGACTAATTGGGGGAAGGGCGCCGGTCATGCCAAAAGTCCGGTCATCGAAAATGTCTCCCTAACACCCGTAGATTTTCGTAGCGGTATACGTATAGAAACATATAAGAAACATAGAAACACATAAGAATAATACTCTAACACTGTAATGATAACAATACTGTAATAATAATACTATAATACTAATAATTCTGTAATAACTGTAATACAGGCATGTAAATGTACTGTACATACAGTGTACTGTATTGTATTTTTTATTACGTACACTGTAAATATCAGAAGGTATGCACGCGGGACAGTGGTGGCGGCCAGGGTTGCCGCGTTTTCTACACTGCCGTGTAGAATGGGAGTGTTGCCATACCGGGGCATACATTTTTCTCGGGCATGTGCAGACTCATAGCAAGATATACTTGTCAAACTTTGAAAAAATGTTGGTTCTAGTTTTTTTTATTCTTGAATGTATACAAGGCCCCCATGCCCTAACACAGGGGTTCTCATTAGGGGTGAAATCCACCCTCAAGGGTGAATTTTGGGATTTCTGGGGGTGAATTGTGACCACATTAAGTTTACGGAGTGAGGAAAGCAAATATAGGCTCTGGCCTATCTGGCCTGTCACCTGGGATGGAATTATACCAGTGCTGACCCAGGTTAATCTTAGGATTAGAAAAGTGTTACGCTGTGCAATAATATCCGCATATTATTTAGAATGCACCTTTTGAAACAGGCAATCTTGGAAAGGAGGGGGGAATGACATTCTGGCAAAGGGTGAAAGGGGTGCATGAGCCAAGCAAGGCTGAGAACCCCTGCCCTGACATATTCAGTAAGATATAAAAATTATTTTTTATATATTATCACCACTAAAAGAAAGCTGAAACTTTAGCATAGAATTATTTTCTACACCGTGAAAACGTATCTTTTGGGGTATAATATTTTATAAGTAACACAATTACCAATAAAAGTCATATTTTGATGTACCATTTATTATTTGATAACTAGTTCTATGATTTTTAAACAAAAGTTTGAGTTTTTTAATGTTTTTAACAGCCCGCTGATATGTAGAAAAAATTCCTCGTGTCCTTGTGCAGTTGCCACATGCCGCTATTCTACTATGTTTTGGTACAAAATTCTATGAAATGGCAGCCCTGGTGCTAAAAGAAAGCTGAAACTTTAGCGTAGAATGTTTTTCTACACTGTAAAAACGTATCTTTTGGGGTATAATATTTTATAAATAACACAATTACCAATAAGTCATATTTTGATGTACCATTTATTATTTGATAACTAGTTCTATGATTTTTAAACAAAAGTTTGAGTTTTTGAATGTTTTGAACAGCCCGCTGATATGTAGAAAAAATTTCATGTCCTTGTGCAGTTGCCACATGCCGCTATTTTACTACGTTTTTGGTACAAAATTCTACGAAACGGCAGCCCTGGTGATGGCTTGACAGGGCCGGGTTTGAGTACACGTGTTCGGCCATCGCTGCCACCTGCAGGACAAATAGGGAACTTTGCTTGAAAAGTCCGCCCTTTGTTCATTTCGACCTGTCATACGAGGGTCTGGGCATTCGGGGTCCGGGCTTTCAAGGTTCGACTGTATATATATTTATATACCTCCAAAGTACTAAATTATAAATTTTTCCTTGACTCCACCACCACAATCTGGTAACATCTGGTAACATTGGACTCCGAGACATGCATGTGGCCAGTTGATGGAAAATGCTCAACTTAGCTTACCGTTCCCGCTAAATTGAGCTATTTCCGTAGACACGCATCTGGCCAGCTAGCGGAAAATGGTCAACTTAGCAGACCATTTCCGCTAAGTTGAGCATTTTCGTTATTGCTATTTGCAGTTCGCTAATTTGAGCTTCCGCTAAATTGAGATTCGTTAAATCGGGCTTCTACTGTATTAGTTCTTCTATACTTCCCATGAAGAAATTTGCGAATAGTACCCCCAAGGGAGAGCCCATGGCAACACCATCGACCTGGGAGTACAGGTTACCTTGTGGGCAAGTAAAAGGTGCCTCGCTCGTACAGCATATTAATAGCAGTCTTAAGATATTCTCAGGGATCCTTATTTACACAAATTCCTGTAAATAGGACGATTGACTTCATTTGTGATAAAATATACAGGGACAACTCCACCCCTAAGCTAGAAATAGACTTTTCTCTTCTTTGACATTATCTTAGAATTTTGTTTATTTTTTTCAAGGAACTTCAGTGTGCTGGATGAATATATCAAGTCTGATAGAAGACTCATTGGTTGAAGGGGAGTACTCGGACCACCAACTAATTCGTAGCCTCAGTATCAACACAGCCCAAGGGATTTTGGTAGTGATGGTGAAGCCCAATATTACCTTGCAGCTTTCTGTAGTGCTTGGGATGGAGAGCAAGGATAAAAGCAGGGTGAGTTACAAATATTTTTTTTAAAAAGCTAGGGGTAGCCATGTTTGCTTCAAAATGTGGCATTGAAAGGTAATGATTTACTTTAACCCCTTCCATACGGTGCCGCATACGTAGGCGGCATGAGGAGCAAGTGGATATGCGAGGCTGCCATATCGGCATCTTGATTATATTTATTGTAGTTGCCCCTGCGTAATGACATACTCTCTAAACTGTCTTCATCACATTTTCTATGGTTATCAAATTTCACGGGTGAAAGAGAGAACGATCGATATAAGCGGTGACTATATTTTATGATGCGAGTATTATTACGACACATCGTACGTCTGGCAGATAATGCTGCCCGCGAGATTTTGGCCCGGAGTGAAGAGGTTAAGATACCACCAGAGAATCATGGATAACAGCTGTTAACCACTTCCATACGTTGACGCCTACGTAGGCGGCATGAGGAGCAAGTGGGTACTCGATGATGCCGACATCGGCATCTTGATTATATTTATTGTAGTCGTACCTACGTAATCTCCATTCTCTCTAAACTGGCTTCATCAATTTTCTATGGTTATCAAAATACACGGGTGAAAGAGAGCAAACGATTGAGCACTGACTTCATTTTTTATAATGCGATTATTATGACGCAACATCGCACGTCGGGCAGCTAATGCTGCCAGACGTGCGATGTGCCCCGGAGTGAAGAGGTTAAGAAAATTTTAGAATATTTAATTATTTTTACGAGACTAGTGAGAGGGACCATTATGTGGTAGTCTTGTGAGGCAGACATCCGGCCACTCATCTTCAAAATCCATTAACACCCACACACCCATCAGGAGGTGTAGTTCCAAGGAGCTGACACTTAGTTTCCAGACTGAACCAAAAATCTCTGTGAACTTTGGCCATTTCCTCCACTTTTTCACTTCAGGAGAGCTAACAACTTATGACTGCACAATTTTTACTTCTATTATAAGCTAGTAACAGAAATATTCCCTCACTCATACAACACATACAGCAATCCAATGTGTAGGGACAAAGGATTACATTGATTTAGCATATACTTACCATTATTGTGATACATTTGCAACAACTTTCACCTAAGTTTATATTAGTTGATGAAACCTTACATTTATGATGTATTCAGATTAATTATTAACCAAAACATGACACCAGACAAGCATATAAACAAAATAGTTGGAGAAACCTACAATTGACTAAAATCAATAAAGGTGGCCTTTAACTACTTGGATGAGGTAATACTAAAGAAAATATTAGTCACACTGATAAGACCAAGATTGGAGTATGCTGTGACACTGTGGACACCCAGCACAAAAAAGAATATAAAGAAATTAGAAAGAATCCAAAGAGCAATGACAAAGATAGCACCAACACTACCATTGTCATACGAACAAAGATTGTCCAAACTGGAACTACCAACCCTGGAACAAAGAAGAGAAAGAGGAGTTCTACTGACCATTTACAGAATCATAGTACATACATACATATACCAAGGCTTTTTCCCCCTTACAAGGGAGGTAGCCAAAAAGGAACAGGCATAAAATCATTTTCACTCATTCCATCCCTGAATACACTCCACACCCCTCCACCCTCCCTCTTATCTTAGCACCTCCTGAATGATGGGTCATCCCTGCACCTTGTCCACTGCCCTGGGTCAGAAGCAGTGTCGCAAGACACAGCACATCCACAGCAAGGCCGCTTCATTAAATCGGCGACCCCCCTCTCCGTCCCCCCATTGCATAAAAGAAGAAGACGGAGAGAAATCCCTTCGGGCTGCGTCAAATTTTGCTCACACATACTACCTCACCCCCCATACCACCTCATGCAATCACAACATCATCCATATACAACCATTCTCCATTCACCCCTGTCTTCTGTCCTCTCCCGTCCTTCCTCAATAGACATTCCCCTCTTCCCCAAAGCCCCCTTCACCCCATCCATCCATCTCATCCTAGGATGTCCCCTCATGTTCACTCCCTCCACATCTGCCTTCCATACCTCTTTTACTAGTCTTTCTTCACTCCTTCTTTCCATGTGTCCAAACCATCCTAATATTCTTTCATCAACCCTATCTCCCAACTCCCTTTCCACCCCTGTTCTCCTCCTCACCTCCTCATTTCTCACTCTATCTAGCTTAGTAACCCCCATCATACTTCTCAGACACCTCATCTCAAACACATTCAAACTCCTTCTCTCTTCTTCTCTTATGTTCCATGTTTCTGCCCCATACAGTGCTGTTGGCACAATCACTCCTTCATACAGTCTCCTCTTAGCATCCATTCCCAAATGTCTATTCCTCATTACACTCTTTAATCCACCAAGGCATTTACTTGCTTCTCTCAATCTACATTCTACCTCCACCTTCACTCCACCTTTTCCTGCCACATTTGCACCCAAGTATCTAAAACTATCCACTTCCTCCAGTCGCTTTCCCTTAATGCTCACTTCCAGTCTACTGCCACTTTCACCCCTTGTACATCTCATCACCTTACATTTACCCACATTTATCTTTAGCTTTCTTCTATCACATACTCTCCTAAACTCTCTCACCAACTTCCTCAAGCCCTCCTCCGATCCTGCCACAAGCACAGTGTCGTCCACAAACAACAGCTGACTCACCTCCCACTTTTCTCCATTTTCTTTAACCATCTCCAATCCCTGACCCACTACCCTTGCATTTACCTCTCGCACTACCCCATCCATGTATAAGTTGAACAGCCAGGGCAACATAACGCATCCTTGACGAAGTCCCACCTTTACCTCGAACCATTCACTCTCTCCATTTCTAATCCTGACACAAGCTCTACTACTCTCATAAAAACTCTTGACAGCTCCTAGAAGCTTTCCTCCTATCCTGTATATCTGCATAACCTCCCACAGTGCCTTTCTGTCTACCCTATCGTAAGCCTTTTCCAGATCCATAAAAGCCCAAAAAACATCCTTCGCCTTTCCTATAGCTTTCTCACATATTTGTCTTACCACAAAGATCTGATCTACCTGTCCTAAATCCACACTGTTCCTCACCAATTACTGCTTCTGTTCCTCTCCTAATCCTCTCAATCAAGATCCTCCCATAAGCCTTCCCAACTACACTTAACAAGCTAATCCCTCTGAAACTACTACATTCACACTTGTCCCCTTTTCCCTTGTAAAGAGGAACTATACAGGCACTCCTCCAGTCCTCTGGCACTCTACCCTCTCTCCAGCAAACATTAAATAACCTCACCAGCCAGTCCACCATCACTGTACCTCCCTTTTTCAGACATTCTGCATGGCATCCATCCAGACCAGGTGCCTTACCTGCTTTCATCATCTTAACAACTGCCTTCACCTCATCCTTCCTTATTTCTCCTCCATTCTCCTCACTCATCACTCTCATTTTCTTTGCATTTCCCACTGCAGCTATCTTTCCCTCCCTATCCTCCTTCACATTTAGCAACTCCCTAAAATATTCTGCCCATCTTCCCCTTACTGCCTTCTCTTCTATTATCATCTCTCCATCTGCACCTTTTACCTTTTCTTCTCTACTTGATTCGCCTCCTCTTCCTCTCTTCATTTCTTTCCAAAACATCTTTTAATTACTTTCAAAATTTTCTGTCATACTCTTACCCCATTCCACATCTGCTCTCCTCTTTGCCTCCTTTACCTTTTGCTTTACTTCCACAGCAAGGCCACTTCATTAAATCGGCGACCCCCTTCTCCGTCCCCCCATGCATAAAAGGAGAAGACGGGGAGAAATCCCTTCGGGCTGCGTCAAATTTTGCTCACACATACTACCTCACCCCCATCCCCCGCCCATTCCACCTCATGCATCACAACATCATCCATATACAACCATTCTCCATTCACCTCTGTCTTCTGTCCTCTTCCGTCCTTCCTCAACAGACATTCCTCTCTTCTCCAAAGCCCCCTTCACCCCATCCATCCACCTCATCCTAGGGCGTCCCCTCATGTTCACTCCCTCCACATCTGCCTTCCATACCTCTTTTACTAGTCTTTCTTCACTCATTTTTTCCATGTGTCCAAACCATCCTAATACTCTCTCATCAGCCCTATCTCCCAACTCCCTCTCCACCCCCATTCTTCTCCTCACCTCCTCATTTCTCACTCTATCCAGCCTAGTAACCCCCATCATACTTCTCAGACACCTCATCTCAAACACATTCAAACTCCTCTCTTCCTCTCTTATGTTCCATGTTTCTGCCCCATACAGTGCTGTTGCCGCAATCACTCCTTCATACAGTCTCCTCTTAACATCCATTCCCAAATGTCTATTCCTCATTACACTCTCAATCCACCAAGGCATTTACTCGCTTCTCTCAATCTACATTCTACCTCCACCTTCACTCCACCTTTTCCTGCCACATTTGCACCCAAGTATCTAAAACTATCCACTTCCTCCAGTCGCTTTCCCTTAATGCTCACTTCCAGTCTACTGCCACTTTCACCCCTTGTACATCTCATCACCTTACTTTTACCCACATTTATCTTCAGCTTTCTTCTATCACACACTCTCCCAAACTCCGTCACCAACTTCCTCAATCCGTCCTCCGATCCTGCCACAAGCACAGTGTCGTCAGCAAACAACAGCTGCCTTGTAAGGGGGAAAAAACCTTGGTATATGTATGTATGTGTGCAGATAAAGAAAAGAACACATAGTTTGAAATAACAATTACAAATGCTCAGGATAACACAAAAAATCATGAAAGGCATGGAAGTCCTTGACAGAAGATTTGAGTGGGGTAAAAAAAAAAACAAGAGGACATGAAATGAAACTCAAAAAGGATAGTTATAGAAGACATCTAAAAAAAAGTTTCCCACACAGAGTGGTAGATGTCTGGAACAAATTGGACAAAACAATAATGTGTGCAAAAACCAAACAAGAATTTAAGAACAAACTAGATGCTGAAAGATACAAAGATGGGTCACTACAACCATAGCTCCCTTCCCATATAATACAACTAGGTAAATACAACTAGATACATACATATACCAAGGCTTTTTCCCCCTTACAAGGGGGGTAGCCCAAAAGAAAAAGGCACAAAATCACTCCCACCCATTCCATCCCTGAATACACTCCACACCCCTCCACCCTCCCTCTTATCTGTGCACCTCCTGAATGACGGGTCATCCCTGCACCTTGTCCACTGCCCTGGTTCAGAAGCAGTGTCTTAAGACACAGCACATCCACAGCAAGGCCGCTTCATTAAATCGGTGACCCCCCCTCTCCGTCCCCCCATTGCATAAAATGAGAGGACGGGGAGAAATCCCTTCGGGCCGCGTCAAATTTTGCTCACACATACTACCTCACCCCCCATCCACCCGCCCATTCCACCTCATGCTATCACAACATCATCCATATACAACCATTCTCCATTCACCCCTGTCTTCTGTCCTCTCCCGTCCTTCCTCAACAGACATTCCCCTCTTCCCCAAAGCCCCCTTCACCCCATCCATCCACCTCATCCTAGGATGCCCCCTCATGTTCACTCCCTCCACATCTGCCTTCCACACCTCTTTTACTAGTCTTTCTTCACTTATTCTTTCAATGTGTCCAAACCATCCTAATATTCTTTCATCAACCCTATCTCCCAGCTCCCTTTCCACCCCCGTTCTCCTCCTCACCTCCTCATTTCTCACTCTAGCCTAGTAACCCCCATCATACTTCTCAGACACCTCATCTCAAACACATTCAAACTCCTTCTCTCTTCTTCTCTTATGTTCCATGTTTCTGCCCCATACAGTGCTGTTGGCACAATCACTCCTTCATACAGTCTCATCTTAGCATCCATTCCCAAATGTCTATTCCTCATTACACTCTTTAATCCACCACCAAGGCATTTACTTGCTTCTCTCAATCTACATTCTACCTCCACCTTCACTCCACCTTTCCCTGCCACATTTGCACTCTAGTATCTAAAACTATCCACTTCCTCCAGTCGCTCTCCCTTAATGCTCACTTTCAGTCTACTGCCACTTTCACCCCTTGTACATCTCATCACCTTACTTTTACCCACATTTATCTCTAGCTTTCTTCTATCACATACTCTCCCAAACTCTGCCACCAACTTCCTCAATCCCTCCTAGATATACTAGGTAAATGTATACATATACCTAAGGCCTTTTCCCCATTACAAGGGAGGTAGCCAAAAGACAAAAGCATAAAATGCACTCTCATCCATTCTGTCCCCACATACTCCCCTCCCGTTCACCACCCTCCCTCTTATCTTGGTTCCTTCAGGATGACAGGTCATCCTTACATCTCACCCAGTGCCCTGGGTCAGAAGCAGTGCAGCAAGACACAGCATATCCACTGCAGGGCCGCTTCATTTAATTGGTGACTTCCCCCTCTTTGTCCCATCATCCAGAAAAGATGGGGAGAAATCCCTTTGGGCTGGGTCAATTTATTATTCACACATACGTCTTCACCCCCCCCCCCATCCCCCATCCCCTCCTTTCCATGCATCACAGCATCATCCACACACAACCATTCTACATTCACTTTTATCTTCTGTCTTCTCCCATCCTTCCTCAACAGACATTCCCCTCTTTCCCAATGTCCCTTTTACCCCATCCATCCATCACATCCTTGGTTGCCCCCTCATGTTCACTCCTTCCATCTCTGCCTTCTACACCTCTTTTACTAATCTTTCTTAACTTGTTCTTTCCAAGTGTCCTAACCATCCCAATACTCTTTCATCAAACTTATCTCCCAGTTCCCTTTCCACCCTGGTTCTCCTCCTCACCTCCTCTTTTCTCACTCAATCCAGCCTAGTAACCCCTATCATACTTCTCAGTCACCTCATCTCAAACACATTAACCCCTTCCATACGGTGCCGCACACGTAGGCGTCATGGACTTAGATCTCGGTGGCAGCAGCCAATGCCAGCCGTACGACGTGTCGTAATAATACTTGCATCATAAAATATAGTCACCGCTTATATCGATCGTTCTCTCTTCACTCGTGAATTTTGATAACCATAGAAAATGCGATTACAAAAGAATTAGAAAGAATGTCATTATGGAGGGGCGACTACAATAAATATAATCAAGACGCCGATATGGCAGCCTCGCGAATACACTCGCTCCCCATGACGCCTACGTGTGCGGCACCGTATGGAAGGGGTTAACACTCCTCTCTTCCTCTCTTATGTTCCATGTTTCTGACCCATACAGTGCTGTCGGCACAATCACTTCTTCATACAATCTCTTTGTAGAATCCATTCCCAAATGTCTATATCTCATTACACTTTTTATCCCTCTAAAGCATTTACTTGCTTCTTTCAATCTACATTCTACCTCTACCTCCACTCCTCCCTTTCCTGCCACATTTGCATACATACATACATATACCAAGGCTTTTTCCCCCTTACAAGGGGGGTAGCCAAAAAGGGGAAGGCATAAAATAATTTCCACCCATTCCATCCCTGAATACACTCCACACTCCTCCACCCTCCCTCTTATCTGTGCACCTCCTGGATGACGGGTCATCCCTGCACCTTGTCCACTGCCCTGGTTCAGAAGCAGTGTCTTAAGACACAGCACATCCACAGCAAGGCTGCTTCATTAAATCGGCAACCCCCCTCTCCGTCTTCCCATTGCATAAAAGGAGAGGACGGGGAGAAATCCCTTCAGGCTGCGTCAAATTTTGCTCTCACACACTACCCCACCCCCCGCCCATTCCACCTCATGCAATCACATCATCATCCATATACAACCATTCTCCATTCACCCCTGTCTTCTGTCCTCTCCCGTCCTTCCTCAACAGACATTCCCCTCTTCCCCAAAGCCCCCTTCACCCCATCCATCCACCTCATCCTAGGACGTCCCTTCATGTTCACTCCCTCCACATCTGCCTTCCATACATCTTTTACTAGTCTTTCTTCACTCCTTCTTTCCATGTGTCCAAACCATCCTAATATTCTTTCATCAACCCTATCTCCCAACTCCTTTTCCACCCCCGTTCTCCTCCTTACCTCCTCATTTCTCACTCTATCCAACCTAGTAACCCCCATCATACTTCTCAGACATCTCATCTCAAACACATTCAAACTCCTCCTCTCTTCCTCTCTTATGTTCCATGTTTCTGCCCCATACAGTGCTGTTGGCACAATCACTCCTTCATACAGTCTCCTTTTAGCATCCATTCCCAAATGTCTATTCCTCATTACTCTCTTTAATCCACCAAGGCATTTACTCGCTTCTCTCAATCTACATTCTACCTCCACCCTTTCCTGCCACATTTGCACCCAAGTATCTAAAACTATCCACTTCCTCCAGTCGCTCTACCTTAATGCTCACTTCCAGTCTACTGCCACTTTCACCCCTTGTACATCTCATCACCTTACTTTAACCCACATTTATCTCTAGCTTTCTTCTATCACATACTCTCCCAAACTCTCTCACCAACTTCCTCAATCCCTCCTCCGATCCTGCCACAAGCACAGTGTCGTCCTCAAACAGCAGCTGGCTCACCTCCCACTTTTCTCCATTTTCTTTAACCATCTCCAATCCCTGACCCACTACCCTTGCATTTACCTCTCGCACCACCCCATCCATGTATAAGTTGAACAGCCAGGGTGACATAACGCATCCTTGACAAAGTCCCACCTTTAACTCGAACCAATCACTCTCTCCATTTCCAATCCTGACACAAGCTCTACTACTCTCATAAAAACTCTTGACAGCTCCCAGAAGCTTTCCTCCTATCCCGTATATCTGCATAACCTCCCACAGTGCCTTTCTGACTACCCTATCGTAAGCCTTTTCCAGATCCATAAAAGCCCAAAAAACATCCACTTCCTCCAGTCGTCTCTCTCCCTTAATACACACTTCCACTTTGCTGCCACATTCTCCCCTTGTATATCTCATCACCTTACTTTTACCCACATTTATTTTCAATTTTATTCTTTCACACACCTTCACAAACTCTGTCATTAACTTCCTTAATCCTTCCTCTGATCCTGCCACAAGTGCAGTGTCATCAGCAAACAGCAACTGGCTTATCTCCCATTTTTCTCTATTTTTTTTAACCATGTATCCCCAGCCCATTATCCTTGCATTTACCTCTCGCACCACCCCATTCGTATATAAATTGAACAGCCAAGGCAACATAACACATCCCTAGTGAAGTCCAATATTTACCTCAAACCACTCACTCTCCATTTCTGATTCTAACATAAGCTGTACTACTCTCATAAAAACTCTTGACTGCTCTTAACAGCTTTCCTCCTATCCCATATATCTGCAATACCTCCCACAGTGCCTTCCTATTACAAGCCTTTTCCAAATCCATAAAGGCCCCCAAAAAATCCTTTTTCCTAAAGCTTTCTCACATCTGCCTTACCACAAAAATCTGATCCAGACAACACCTACCTGGCCGAAACCCACACTGTCCCTCTCCTAATCCTCTCAATCAAAACCCTCCTATAAGCCTTCACAACTACACTCAACAAACTGATCCCTCTGAAACTACTACACTCACACTTGTCCCACTTTCTCTTGTAAAGTGGAACTATACAGGCAGTCCTCCAGCACTCTACCCTCTCTTAAACAAACATTAAATAACTTCTCCAGCCAGTCCATCATCACTGTACCTATTTCTTTAAGACATTCTACATGACACGCATCCAACCCAGGTGCTTTACCTGCTCTCATCTTAACTTAATTGATTCAGCCCAAAGGTATTTCTCCCCATCTTCTCCTTTTCTGCATGAGGGGATGGAGAGGGGGGGTTGCCAAATTAATTAAGCGGCCTTGCTATGGATGTGCTGTGTCTTGGGACACTGCTTCTGACCCAGGGCAGTGGACAAGATGCAGTTATGACCCATCATCCAGGAGGTGCAAGATAAGAGGGAGGGAAGTGGAGTATGTAGGGGATGGAATGGGTGGGAGTAGTTTCTATGCCTTTGTCTTTTGGCTACCTCTCATGTAAGGGGGGAAAAAGCCTTTAGTATATGTATCTTAACAGCTGCCAACACCTCATCTCTCCTTATTTCTCCTCCATTTTCCTCACTCGTCACTCATTTTCTTAGTGGTTCCCACTGCAACTACCTCTCCCTATCCTCCTTCATATTTAGCAACTCCCTAAAATACTCTGCCCACCTTCCTCTTACTGCCATCTCTTCCATTATCATCTTTCCATCTGCATCTTTTATCTTTTCTTCTATACTTGATTCGCCTCTTCCTCTCTTAATTTCTTTCCAAAACATCTTTTTATTACCTACAAAGTTTTTGTCATACTCTTACCCCATTTCACATCTACACTCCTCTTTACTCCTTTATTTTATGATTTACTTCTCTTTTCCTTGTATCTCTCGTATGATTCTCTTGTCCTATTTTGTAACTAATTATCCTATCACAAATCTGTGAATGCTCAATTCTTTTCTTGTACAGCCTTCTTTGCTTCCTCATCCCACCACTCACTACCTTTCCTTCTATTTCCTCCCATCCTTGTCCACACATCTTTGCACACCATGTGACTCCCTCCTTTAACCATCCCCATTCCTCCTCCACACCTAGCTCTACTCTATCCTTCACTCCCTCCTACTCCTCTCACAGTTTCTTCTTGTATTCATCTTCCTTTTCTTTCTCATTTAAGCAGTTTATTTTAAGCACCTCCCTACCTTCTGTCCTTTTCCTCTTTCTCAATCTATCTTCCACTCTCAAGTTACTTTCCACTCTCTCCCCCTTAGAACATTTACATCCACAAATCTTTCTACTATTCTCTTGGTTACCACAATGTAGTCCATTTATGCCCTATCTACCATCCTTCCATCCACCACCCTCTCCCATGTGTACTTATGCTTGACTTCCTTCCTAAACACTGTATTTGCTATTATTAGCTCTCCAGACTTATCACCATCAACTCTCCACTACAATTTTTTCCTGGAACTCCACACTTCCCAACCACTCCTTCAGTTGGTTAATTTCTTACCCTAGCATTGATATCTCCCAATACCACTACATAGACATTTCCTCCCTAAACCCTCCATGTACTCATTTAAATCTATCCAAAAAGCCTCCCTCTCCTCTAAACTCTTCTCACTACCAGGCCCATATGCACTTGCAAAAACCCACATCTCCCTTCCCAGTTTCACCTTCATCCACATTAACCTTGAAGAAGAATCAACACCGTGTGAGATCGAAACCTTTATTGGTACGACGTTTCGCTTGCTACAGCTTTTTCAATACAGACATATGGCAAACACTCTGAGTACATATAGGCCAACGGGGAAGGAACTGGGAGAGGTTATCAGGGAGGGGTGGGTGGTAGGTGGAAGGGCAGAGGTAGGTGTGTGTGTGAGAAGGGGACGGGTGGGACTTGGAGGAGAAAAAGGAGGACATTTCGGACAGTTTGTTGAAATGGACTAAGGGGGACATTTCATACATTTGTATAATGCGGGTAACAGATGGATGATAGGAGGGGCGATGTTGAACATGCCTCTGTTCTGCTTAATGGTTTTGAAGCTTTGAATGGCGGCCGCTTCCAGGCATTTCCTCCTCACCTTGTCTGGTTCACTAAAAAGAAGCTCTGCGTTATCCCAATCCATCAGGTGATCATTGGTGTTCCGGTGGATAACACAGGCGTTGGTGGTGATGTTGTTCCGGGAATCATAGCAATGCTCCCGGATCCGGGTCTTCAGGTCACGGGAGGTCTCGCCGATATATACTCTATCACATCCAGCACAGGGTATGCAGTAGACACCAGCATTTTTTCCCCACATCTCGTCCTGGCTGTCACTCCTTCTGGAGAGCTCTTTGATAGTCCTGCTGGACTGGCCCACTACCTGAATGTTACAACGCCCAAGTGTCCGGGGACCTATTGAATAGAATTAAGGACGTTCCTGCTCGCAACAAAAAGCTGGCCAGCCTGGATGTGACTTCTTTATTCACACGTGTCCCGACCCTTAAAGCGATTGACCTCCTTAGGGCTAAAATCACTAGTTCCGACACTGACCTCCCTATTCCCCCCAATGACTTTGTGGACTTAATACTCCTTTGAGTGCTGTCCTTGCCAACCTGTTCATGGAATTTCTGGAAGCAGGGACTTTCTCAGACATCGTTCCTGGCAACGTAGTATGGCTTCGCTATGTGGATGACATACTACTAATTTCCCCCAGACGGTTTGACATCCCCAAACTCCATGCGGCACTGAACGAGGTTAAGCCATCCATCCAGTTCACCTTGGAAGAAGTCAACGATTCCCTTCCATTTTTGGATACCCTTATTATCAAACATGATAATCTTTTAAAATTTACAGTCTACAGGAAACCAACCAATAAGGATGATTTGACTCCCTTCCTTTCCCACCATGACCTCAGTATTAAGAAAGGTGTATTTCACCACCCCTTGTCACCACTGTCACCACCAGTGTCGGTTCTCGATGTTTACACTTAAATTTGACTTGTAATATCACTCGTCTCAAGGCCCCTTGCCTTCGTTAAGTGAGTTTCCCTAAATATTCAAGTTCCTCTTAAGCAGTAGTCTCACTATTTTCTAGGCCCCGTGCCTATTCCTCTCGTCCTTTGGGTTAATAAAAGGGTGGTGAATTTTCTTTCTTCTTTCACTGTAATTTCACCTACTGGTTACACTCGGGATCTCTTTCTCTCGTCTCTACATCGTCTCTCCCTAGATCGTCTCTCTAGATCGTCTCTCTAGATCGTCTCTTGATCCTCTCTGACGAGATCCCGTATCCTACGCTAAGCTACCTTCGTCTGACGTCACTAATTTTTCTAATCCAATCTCCGGTGACTTTTCAAATAAATGTCACTCCTTATGGGCGTGACTTTGAATTCATGCACCAATAGTTTTTTTCCTCCTTCTCCACCTTGCACCAATCCGGAAAGCCATTCCAATGCCACTAGCAAAATTGTTTACCTCAGCATTAGTCAAACGAAGCTAACCTGCGCTTACAGAGTTTTGATTACATCATCGATTATAAAACAGTCACCACCGTCGGTGTGTTTACATAGACATAGCGTCACCTCAATGTTTTAAAAACAACAGGCGAGCAGGCAGGCTCATTTACATTCGTACAACTACCGGCCTCTTACAGGGCTCGGCAGCTACCCTTGGTCGTCCCGACCAATTTCTTATTTCCCTCTTACAGGGCTTGCTAATATATTTCTAGAATAAACGTAATTGTTAATCTACCCTCCATAATACATAAACATAATACCTATAAATGTGAATAACATGCATGTCAATATATATAAGGCATTGAATTAAGCGGTTACATGGTTGATTTGCTTTGACAGAGCCAATCTCCGGAATACAACAAAGGCAATCAGTGCTGCCACTAACACTGAAAGTAAGGGTATGATAAGGATTAGTAGTATATGTAAATCATTTGAGGGAGATCTTGACAATGGTCTTCTCTTAATTTTCAAGGGAGGAGAGTTTTCAGGCAATGTGAAGTTGAAGGTTGAAATGTAGGTGTCATCGGTTAAATGCATTGTATTAAGGGTATTAGAAATGGTGGAAATAGTGTCTGCATGCAATTCGCAGTTATCTTGAATAGAGACAAGACCTTCAACCAAATCCAATTTAGGACTCAACCCGGGACAATTTATTGATACCTTTGTCTTGTTAGGGAAAAACAGGTAATGAGATCCTTGTATGTTACAATGAGGGATCTGGTCTACCAAAATTCGTTGGTAATGACAATTGTTCATAACAGACATATTCATAACCAGAGAGTTCATGCGAAGCCTCTCGGAACACAAAAGAGATCATGCTTTCTCTTAGATTGTCTACAGAAAGGATGTAATTGATTGGGTCTACAATTGGAATATCTACTTCATAAAATGAACCATTTACCTTCAATGGGAAGGGTTTCAATTTGAATAAGTTAAATCTTTGGTTGGAAGAGAACGGGATTTCAATAATAACTGAAGTAACATTAAGGTAGGAGTTTAGCAATGGATAATATAATGCTACATTAGCTTCTTCAAAGAAAGGTTCAAAGTTCCAATCCTTCTTTGCTGACTTAATTACCTTTATAAGTTGAGGTATTGGAAGGAGAGAAGAAGTTACTTGACCCGAATTTGCCATAACTAAATCCTGTACAAAAGATTCTTATGCTTAAATAAGTTCTGAATAGCTGTGTGATCAGTCCAAACTCTGATGGGATACCCTAGTATCATATCCCTAAAACTTTCTAAAGAATAAATTACTGCTAAAGTTTCTCTTTCAGTTATAGAATAGTTTCTCTCCGCACTATTACAAAGTCTGGATGTGTAAGCTATGGGTTTCAAAGTTCCATTTCTCTCTTGCATTAGTATGCCTCCTAACCCTATGTCAGACGCATCAGTACAAAGAAAAAATTCTTTTTCATAGTCGGGAAAAATTAAAATAGGTGAACTCGTGAGTTTATCTTTCAACTTGTCAAAAGCTTGCTGTTGCGCAGGTCCCCACATGAACTTTGAGTCCTTTCTCAACAAAGAACTTAGTGGATTAGCAATGTCAGCATAACTTTGAATGAATTTTCTATAATATCCTGTTAATCCCAAAAAGCTCCTAACCTTGTCTACATTGGTCGGAACTGGAAAATTCTTGACAGCGTCCACCTTTGAATTTACTGTACTCAGCCCGTGTCTGTCTATCTTATGTCCTAAGTAAATGACACTGTCTTGCAAGAACTTACATTTTTCAAGTTTTACTTTTAACCCAGCTTCTCCTAGTCTTGAGAATATCAAATCTAATTTCTTAAAGTGCTCCACTGCAGTCTGAGAAACTATTAAAATGTCATCTAGAAATACACTGGCAGTGTTTCCTAACAATCCATCTAGAAATACACTGGCAGTGTTTCTTAACAATCCATCTAGAATAGTATTCATTAATCTCATGTAAGTTAATGGACTATTACATAACCCAAATGGCATTCTCTTGAACTCATAATGTCCTGTTGTAGTAGAAAATGCTGTGAACTCTCTTGAATCTTCATGCAATTCTATTTGCCAAAAAGCTGATTTGATATCTATAGTACTAAAATATCTATTCTCAGTTCCCAAACTTCTCAAAATGTCACCGATAATGGGTAATGGTAACCTGTCACGAAAGGTGTGCTTATTCAGTTCCCTGTAATCAATAACTGGTCGCATAGTCCCATCAGACTTTGGTACTAAGATCAACGGAAAATTCCACTCACTTTTACTATGTTCAATAATATCCTGTGATAACATTTCAGTGATGAGTTTATCTACTACAGCTAATTTAGAGTGAGGAACTCTGTAGGCTGGTATGTAGATAGGTTGTGTTCCTGGTTTTAACTTAATGTGATGTTTTAAAACAGTTGTTTTGCCTAAGGCGTCCCCCGGCAAAGCAATTGCTTTTTTATGTTTCATAAGCAAAGCAAATAAAGCTTCATCCAACTCAGGGCAATTAGTTGATTGTAATAATTCTTTATATCTATTTCTTAAGTCTATGCCTTCTTGTACTGAACAAATTGATGAAGTTGGTAATTCTATCTCCTCACTATTCTCATTTAAAATCTTAATAGGTTTAGTACACACCTGAATACATCCTATTTGTGTACCTTTCTTTAAAACTATCTCTTTATTCATAGTATTAATTACTAATACTTCTACTCTGTTCTTATTTGTCTTATAAATCCCTGAGTCCCACTTCAATCCTTTAAGTTTAACTGATTCTGGGACTGTAATTACTTCAGAGTCTACATTGATTCCTTTCAAACACACTTCAACCTTATTAATTGACATGGGATGTAACAATGTCGACCTTGTTAATCCGCAATCTGCAATTCTCAAGGCATCTGTGGTTGATAATTTAGTAATCTCTGGGATTTCCTGAACTTCTGAGTTGGGTTCACAAATTGTTTTACTTTCTGTAGGGTTGGACCGCTCGGTCACGCTATCTAGGATAGAAATGTTATCTAAGGATTCATTGATTCCTGTCACTGGTCTTAAGTCTGGTTGATTTAAGAATGGGATTAACTGTGACTTCACTAAAATTCCTAGGTCAGCAGGACAAATTACCATGTTTTCTTTTCTCATAGTTGCAAATCCTATCAATAAATCTCCTGGAAAAACAGACTCTTCTACCACTATCACTGGGATGTACAATTGTTCATTTGTATACAAGGTCAAGGCAACTTCTAGCTCAATCTTACCTAATGTTTTTAACTGATTTCCAGTTACACCTTGCAATGTGTAACGGATTGGTTCCAACATTTTCACTCCTGGGTTCAACTGGTTTAAAACTTTACTAGTAATTACATTAACTACAGACCCTGTATCAATAAAAATTTGAATAGGCTTATTGAACACTTTACCCGCAATGAGAGGTCCTACAGAAGTTTTACCAACAGTAATTATCAGTTTGTCAGTTTCTTTCATCTCCCTTGCATTCCCATATTTAACACAATACCGCCTATCGGTATATATATGGGGAGGTCTGAAATGGTTTATTCTGTGTCTGGGGGTTTTCCTCTTAGCCCTGGGGGTACCCGAAAATTCCGGCACTCATGAGTTCTATGTCCGATTATATTATGGTAAATACAGAATGGAGGGTTCCTACATTGATACTCATTGTGACCTTCGTATTTGCAATTTCTGCAAATAATCCCATAAAAACATTCTTGTGCCTTGTGTCCCCATGCATTACAATTAAAACATAGAATTCTGGTATCCCTATCCCTAGATGGACTTCTAGCATGTCGCCTATGTCCTACTTCTGTTTTCTTAAACTCTCTAGAGTTCCTATATTGGCTATGTTGATTTATAGGCATTACATATGGGTTTATTGTTCTGGTCTCACTGTATCCTTGAAGAAGATAATCTACTTCTCCTAAACTGATATTTGATTTTAGATCTTTGTACAGCCTTTCTGCTGTTAAGTCATCAGAATTCTTTGCCAATAAGCTAAATTTGATTACCTGTGAGATTTTCATCTCGCTAGATCTTTCTATCCAGTCTGAATCTTTCAAGATAGAATTCATGTCTTTTGACCATCTATCTAATCTAGCTAAGTACTCTGTGTCAGTTTCACTTGTCCTAACTTCCTTAATCATTTTTACCAATGATCTAATAGGATCCTGATCACATTTGGACATGAAATGTTAAGAAAGGCTTTCTTGTAATTATCATATTGATTAATTTCTTCCATTTGCTGGAAGTTAATGACAAACCTCGCCCTTCCATGCTCTGGATCTATATTCTCCTTGAGAATCTCAATCTTACGATTCTCATTGGTAATGTTTTTACTAACTATAAGAGTGTCAATGAGGTTCAGGAACTTGTTTACACCATATGTGTTAGACTCTCCTGTGAATTTTGGAATATTTGTATTTGATGTGTGAATTTCGTGTCTCAACACGTTAGAATTCTGAGGGGTACTCATACTTATTACTAATACCTTGCTTTATCCTGGCTGCTTGCGATGTCGCTTCGTGATGTCAATTTCTCTCTTGACGTCCTTCTACGGCCTTGTCATTCGTCAACGACGTTGTTCCTCCTCCATCACACACTCTGCCTTGAAGACCGCCTTGTAGATGATGATCACCTTGAAGAATCTTGAAGAATGCTTGTTCCCAACGTAGCAGTTACTTGAAGTTGTAGATTTCTCTCGTAGTCGTTTTGGTTGTCTTGTTCCCGTAGACTTCTTGCGCCACTTCTCTTCGGAGATGTTTAACACCCAGTTCGTTCATCCCACCGCTGCCACCACTTTCACCACCCCTTGTCACCACTGTCACCACCACTGTCGGTTCTCGATGTTTACACTTAAATTTGACTTGTAATATCACTCGTCTCAAGGCCCCTTGCCTTCGTTAAGTGAGTTTCCCTAAATATTCAAGTTCCTCTTAAGCAGTAGTCTCACTATTTTCTAGGCCCCGTGCCTATTCCTCTCGTCCTTTGGGTTAATAAAAGGGTGGTGAATTTTCTTTCTTCTTTCACTGTAATTTCACCTACTGGTTACACTCGGGATCTCTTTCTCTCGTCTCTACATCGTCTCTCCCTAGATCGTCTCTCTAGATCGTCTCTCTAGATTGTCTCTTGATCCTCTCTCTAGATCGTCTCTTGATCCTCTCTCCGACGAGATCCCGTATCCTACGCTAAGCTACCTTCGTCTGACGTCACTAATTTTTCTAATCCAATCTCCAGTGACTTTTCAAATAAATGTCACTCCTTATGGGCGTGACTTTGAATTCATGCACCAATAGTTTTTTTCCTCCTTCTCCACCTTGCACCAATCCGGAAAGCCATTCCAATGCCACTAGCAAAATTGTTTACCTCAGCATTAGTCAAACGAAGCTAACCTGCGCTTACAGAGTTTTGATTACATCATCGATTATAAAACAGTCACCACCGTCGGTGTGTTTACATAGACATAGCGTCACCTCAATGTTTTAAAAACAACAGGCGAGCAGGCAGGCTCATTTACATTCGTACAACTACCGGCCTCTTACAGTGTAGTTATAGGTTTCTACCTCAGAGCTCTCAGAATTTGTAGCCCTGAATTCTTAGAGGACGAGTTTAGGCACATAAAGGAGGTCTTTCAGAAATTAAAATATCCAGAGGGCATCATCCACCTGTGCAAGAAAAAGGCACTCAAAATAATGGAAGGGCGGGAGCCAACAAAAGATCCAGCTAGGAGGCTTATCCTTCCAGCCAGCAGCGTCACCACCACCCTCACCCGGACACTTCGGCGTTGTAACATTCAGGTAGTGGGCCAGTCCAGCAGGACTATCAAAGAGCTCTCCAGGAGGAGTGACAGCCAGGACGAGATGTGGGGGAAAAATGCTGGTGTCTACCACATACCCTGTGCTGGATGTGATAGAGTATATATCGGCGAGACCTCCCGTGACCTGAAGACCCGGATCCGGGAGCATCGCTATGATTCCCGGAACAACATCACCACCAACGCCTGTGTTATCCACCGGAACACCAACGACCACCTGATGGATTGGGATAACGCAGAGCTTCTTTTTAGTGAACCAGACAGGGTGAGGAGGAAATGCCTGGAAGTGGCTGCCATTCAAAGCTTCAAAACCATTGAGCAGAACAGAGGCATGTTCAACATCGCCCCTCCTATCATCCATCTGTTACCCGCATTATACAAATGTATGAAATGTCCCCCTTAGTCCATTTCAACAAACTGTCCGAAACGTCCTCCTTTTTCTCCTCCAAGTCCCACCCGTCCCCTTCTCACACACCCTCCCCTCTGCCCTTCCACCTACCACCCACCCCTCCCTGATAACCTCTCCCAGTTCCTTCCCCGTTGGCCTATATGTACTCAGAGTGTTTGCCATATGTCTGTACTTGAAAAAGCTGTAACAAGCGAAACGTCGTGCCAATAAAGGTTTCGAGCTCACACGGTGTTGATTCACACAGTCTTGTCGGCTTTTGCCTTTGTGTTTCAACCTTGAAGAAACCTCTTTCCACTCCACCACTATCTGTTCACTTACTAGTATAGCTACCCCTTCTCTCCCTTGTCCTCTCTTCACTCTTGAGACCCTCCCAATTACACTCCCAAACCCAAACTCACCCCTCCCTTTCAACTTTTCACTCAATGCCAATACATTCATCTTTCTTCTCATAAATATACTGCCTATCTCTTCTCTTTTACTCTCATCTGTACCATATCCACACTCATTAACCACTTCCATACGGTGACGCCTACGTAGGCGTCATGAGGAGCAAGTGGGTACGCGATGATGCCGACGTCGGCGTCTTGATTATATTTATTGTAGTCATACCTATGTGACCTCCATTCGCTCTAAATTGGCTTCTTCATATTTTCTATGGTTATCAAAATTCACGGGTGAAAGAGAATGAATGATTGAGCACTGACTTTATTTTTTATAATGCGATTATTATGACGCAACATCGCACGTCAGGCAGCTAATGCTGCCAGACATGCGATGTGCCCCGGAGTGAAGAGGTTAAAAGACTTTTTAGGGTTCTGGTTGCAAAACTCCTCCCAGACCCTTTTATGCCTTTGCTTTTTTTAGGAATGTCTCCATTGGAGCTACAGAGAGAAGAATAAAGAACTTATAAGGGAGGTACCCAAAGTCAAAAGGCATAATTCCACTCTCATCCATTTCATCCCCATGCACTGCACTCCCATTCACCACAACTCCCTCCCACTCTCATTTCTTGGCTCCTCATGGATGATGGGTCTTCCCTACATCTCACCCATTGCCCAGGGTCAGAAGCAATGCAGCAAGACATAGCACATCCACAGCAAGGCTGCTTCATTTGATCTGCAACCCCCCCTCTCCATTCCCTCATGCAGTAAAAAAGAAGATTGGAAGAAATCCCTTTGGGCTGCATCAAAATATTATTCACACTTAACCACTCCTTAACCCCCCATCCCCTACCCAGTCCCTTCCATGTATCATAGCATCATCCATATGTAACTATTCTCCACTCACCCCTGTCTTGTGTTTTCTCCCCTTTTCCTCAACAGACATGCCCCTCTCTCTTAACATCACTTTTACCCTGCCCATCCAGAGAGGCGAGTAAATGCCTTGGTGGATTAAAGAGTGTAATGAGGAATAGACATTTGGGAATGGATGCTAAGAGGAGACTGTATGAAGGAGTGATTGTGCCAACAGCACTGTATGGGGCAGAAACATGGAACATAAGAGAAGAAGAGAGAAGGAGTTTGAATGTGTTTGAGATGAGGTGTCTGAGAAGTATGATGGGGGTTACTATGCTAGATAGAGTGAGAAATGAGGTGAGGAGGAGAACGGGGATGGAAAGGGAGCTGGGAGATAGGGTTGATGAAAGAATATTAGGATGGTTTGGACACATGGAAAGAATGAGTGAAGAAAGACTAGTAAAAGAGGTGTGGAAGCCAGATGTGGAGGGAGTGAACATGAGGGGGCGTCCTAGGATGAGGTGGATGGATGGGGTGAAGGGGGCTTTGGGGAAGAGGGGAATGTCTGTTGAGGAAGGACGGGAGAGGACAGAAGACGGGTGAATGGAGAACGGTTGTATATGGATGATGTTGGGATAGCATGAGGTGAAATGGGCGGGTGGATGGGGGGTGAGGTAGTATGTGTGAGCAAAATTTGACGCAGCCCGAAGGGATTTCTCCCCGTCCTCTCATTTTATGTAATGGGGGGACGGAGAGGGGGGTCGCCGATTTAATGAAGCGGCCTTGCTGTGGATGTGCTATGTCTTGCGACACTGCTTCTGACCCAGGGCAGTGGACAAGGTGCAGAGATGACCCGTCATTCAGGAGGTGCTAAGATGGGAGGGAGGGTGGAGGGGTGTGGAGTGTATTCAGGGATGGAATGGGTGGAAATGATTTTATGCCTTTTTCTTTTTGGCTACCCCCCTTGTAAGGGGGAAAAAGCCTTGGTATATGTATGTATGTATCCATTTCATCCTCAGTTGCCCCCTCCTGTTCACTCCATCCACCTCTGCCTTACACATTTCTTTCACTAATCTCTCTACACTCATTCTTTCCTCGTGTCCAAACCATCCCAATACACTTTCATCCATCCAATCCCCCAACTCTTTTTCCACCCCCACTCTCCTCACCACCTCATTCCTCACCCTGTCCAATCTAGTAACCCCCTACAATACTTCTGAGACATTTCATCTCACATGCATTTAAATTTTTCCCTTCTTTTGTTCCATGTTTCTGCCCCATACAGTGTTGTCAGCACAGTCACCCCTTCATACAATCTCCTCTTAGCATCCATTCTCAAATGTCTATTTCTCATTACACTTTTTAATCCCCTAAGGTGTTTACTTGCTTGTCCCAGTCAACATTCTACCTCCACCTCCATTCTTCCCTTTCCCTCCACATGTGCCCCCAGGTATCTAAAGCTATCCACTTCCTCTAGCCTCTCTCCCTTAATGCTCCCAATTTGTTGCCATCTTCTCACCTTGTACATCTCATCACCTTACATTTACCCATATTTACTTTTAACTTCCCCCTTTTGTACACCTTCCCAAACTCCGTCACTAACTTCCTTAATCCCTCCTCTAATCTTCCTACAAGCAGTGTCATCAAATAATTGGTTTATCTCCCATTTTTCTCCATTTTCTTTAACCATCTCCAATCCCTGAACCATCACCCTTGCATTTACCTCTTGCACCACCCCATCCATATACACAATGAACAACCAAGGCAACATGCCACATCCCTGGCAAAGCCCACCTTCACCTCAAACAACTCTCTCCGTTTCTAATTCTAACACAGGCTCTACTACTCTCATAAAAACTCTTAACTACTCTTGTAAGCTTTCCTCCTATCCCATATATATGCAAAACCTCCCACAGTGCCTTCCTGTCTACCCTGTCATAAACCTTTTCCAAATCCATAAAGACCCAAAAAGCATCCTTACCCTTTGCTAAACCTTTCTTACATATCTGCCTTACCACATAAATCTGATCCATGCAATCTCTATCTTTCCTAAACCCACACTGTTCCTCACTAATTATTCCTTATGTTCCTTTCCTAATCCTCTCAATCAAAACCCTCCCATAAGCCTTCCCAACTACACTCAACAAACTGATCCCTCTGAAACTACTGCACTCACATTTGCCCCCTTTTCCCTTGTAAAGCAGAACTATATGTTGCGGCTGAAGTCATCCTGATGGGGTAATACAGGCATACAATAGAGGGGGTGATGAACACAACCGGCTGCTGGATGATGTTTGTATATTTCTCAGTCTCCGAATGAACAGCGCCACACACGGCATTATTGGGTATTACATACATACATATACATATACCAAGGCTTTTTTCCCCTTTACCAGGGGGGTAGCCAAAAAGGACACGGCACAAAAACATTCCCACCCATTTCATCCCCGAAAACACTCCAGACCCCTCCACCCTCCCTCCCATCTTAGCACCTCCTAGATGACGGGTCATCCCTGCACCCTGTCCACTGCCCTGGGTCAGAAGCAGTGTCGCAGGACACAGCACATCCACAGCAAGGCCGCTTCATTAAATCGGCGACCCCCCCCTCTCCGTCCCCCCATATAAAGGAGAGGACGGGGAGAAATCCCTTCGGGCTGCGTCAAAAATTTTTGCTCACACACACTACCTCACCCCCATTCCCCCGTCCAATCCACCTCATGCAATACCTTATTGGGTATTAACCAAAAAAAAAAAAATGAAGTCTATGATGCATACAGTTACACATCCAAAATGTACATAATATTTTCTACACCATAACAAAATAATTACAAACTCCATAAACAAAATACGAACACATTTCTTTTTATAACTGAACACTGATACAAGTGATGAAAGTTTGTCATCCTCAACACTATACAGGTACTCCTCCAGTCCTCCAGCACTTTACCCTCTTGTAGACAAACATTAAACAATTTCACCAGCCAGTATACTATCATTGTACCTCCCTTTTTTAGACACTCCACATGACACCCATCAAAAGCAGGTGCCTTGCCTGCTCTCATCATTTTAGTAACTGCTTTCACCCCATCTTTTCTTATTTTTCCCCCATTTTCCTCATTCATCACTGTCATTTTCTTGGTGCCTCCCACTGCAGTCACCTTTCCCTCCCTATCTTCCTTCATATTTAGCAACTCCTTAAAATAACCTGCCCATCTTCCTCTTACTGTTGCCTCTTCCGTTATCATCTCTTCATGTGTGCATATATAGAGCCAAAATTCAATTGTTGTTGTTGTTGTTTTATTATCCCCTAGACTGTCTTGGCCAAGCAGTCCCATCTCTTTGAGGAATGCCACAATTGGAACAGGGTTTTTCCAGAAATCCCTTATAGAGTGTATTTTGTTGCTGGCGTCCATGACTGTACAAAGCAGTCTTCTATAAAGTGTTGTATATTATGGGGTGAAGTGTTGCATCCTGGACAGTTATTTGTGATGCAGTCATCCAGCCTTTCCTGGTAGCTTAGAAGAGCTGAATGGTGGCTGCACCAGTCTGGCCAGGTGGACTTTGTCCTTTTGAGGGAGAGGATTAAAAGGGATGGCTATCAGGGTCTGGGATACAGCAGTATATTGTCTTTCATTTTGTTGATGGAGCAGTGAGAGATATGATTATAGGTATGCTTCTGGAGGTTGATGTCTGGTGGTTGTGGAAGAAGAGAAGAAAGTATTTGGGAGTGATATAGGTATTTGGGTGTTGGTCTTGGTGTGGCAGTATTTATGTCATAAGACTACCTCCCCACCACCACCACCAAACAGCCACAAGAAATCCCCTGCTACCTGCTCTGCAGCTGCCTCCAATCCCCAAATTTAATTTTTGTATATGGTCTTGTTACACAGATGTTGCCTCTTCTCTAACATATAACTGGTATAGTTACACTAATAGTAACTAATAAGTGATATTTACAAGTTGATTGTGATTATTAAAAAAATATATGAATAGTTTTTGTAATTGCCTCTTCTTGATTGTTGTTTTGGTACCTTATGATTTTTTATTTTATCTCCACAGAAATATAAGTTGATCATCAACTTTGATACCCATCAAGTGGAAAAGATTAGTAACGTAACAAATATGGATTTAGTAGGAGAGAACTTTACTTTTGCTCAAGTGAATCCAAAGGTGATAAAAGAAGAAGGGGTTCCACAGAGACCTGAAAGTACAGAAGAATATCATCATGTTAATTTCTATCTCTCAGGAATGCCAAGTGATGTGTTAGAGAAAGCAAGAGATTTAGAATCTCAGTTTTTGGCAAAAATTTTAACTCTGAAAGGATTTAAAAGGAAAAGGTCAGAGCTTGTTCAAAAGGTCTTGAAAAATGAGCCTCAGAAAAAACTTGTGTTTTATGATAATGAATCTTGGATACCGGTTCGTACAAATGGTTCTGAACATATTGGTAACATAAGCCTTTTGCACTCCCGAAATCTTCTGGAGGTAAAACTTGAAAAATCAAAATTGGAGGACTATTCATATGGAAATTATATCAGTGACTATAGCATGGAAGGTAGTGATAGTTTAAAGAAACAGGAAGATTTACAGTCTTTGAGCAAGGAGGATTATGCAGTTCCACATTATGGACAACGACGTTTACTGGACATGTTTGGAGAATCTTTACTGCATGTCAACCGTCTCTACAACCTAGAATTTGGTTACCAAGCCAGACGGGTGCCAGCCCACATGCCTCATATGATCAACCGTAAGATCATGACAACACTTCAGAAAAAGTAAGAGCAAAGTTAAATTACAGATCTTAAACCAAAGATAGTATTATCAGTATTATTATTATTTGAATGTATGTTGAGGAAGGATGGGAGAAGATAGAAGACAGGGGTGAATGGAGAATGGTTGTGTATGGATGATGTTGTGATGCATGAGGTGGAATGGGTGGGGGGATGGAGGGTGAGGTAGTATGTGTAAGAAAAATTTGACGCAGCCCTAAGAGATTTCTCCCTGTCTTCTCCTTTTCTGCATGAGGGGACAGAGAGGGGGGGTCGCCAATTTAATGAAGCAGCCTTGCTGTGGATGTGCTGTATCTTGTGACACTGCCTCTGACCCTGGGCAGTGGACAAGATGCAGGGATGACCCGTCATCCAGGAGGTGCCAAGATAAGAGGGAGGGTGGAGGGGAGTGGAGTGTATTAGGGATGGAGTGGGTGGGAATGGTTTTTATGCCTTTTTCTTTTAGGCTACCTCCCTTGTAAGGGGGAAAAAAAGCCTTTGGTATATGTATGTATGTATGTATTATTATTGGGGCAGAAACTTGGAACATAAGAGAAGAGGAGTTTGAATATGTTTGAGATAAGGTGCTTAATAAGTATGAAAGGGGTTATTAGGCTGGATAGAGTGAGAAACGAGGAGGTGAGGAGGAGAACTGGGGTGGAAAAGGAGTTCAGAGATAGGGTTGATGAAAGAGTATTGGGATGGTTTGGACACATGGAAAGAATAAATGAAAAAAGATTAGTAAAAGAGGTGTGGAAGGAGTGAACATGAGGGGGCAATCAAGGATGAGATGGATGGTTGGGGTAAAAGGGGTATTGGGAAAGAGGGGAATGTCTATTGAGGAAGGATGGGAGAAGACAGAAGATGGGGGTAAATAGAGAATGTTTGTGTATGGATGATGAAGTGATGCATGAAAGGGAGTGAGGGAATATGTGTGAAAAAATAAATTGACCCAGCCCGTCTCCTCTTATTCTGCATGATGGGACGGAGAGGGAGGATCGCTAATTTAATGAAGAGGCCTTGCTGTGGATGTGCTGTGTCTTGCAATATTGCCTCTGACCCAGGGCAGTGGGTGAGATACAGGGATGACCCGTCATCCTGGAGGAGCCAAGATAAGAGGGAGGAAGTAGGGTGAATGGGAGTGGAGTATGTGAGGATGGAATAGATGAGAGTGGATTTTATGTCTTTGTTTTTTGGCTACCTCCCTTGTTAGGAGGAAAGAGCCTTTGGTATATGTATGTAGATTGAGAGAAGCAAGTAAATGTCTTGGAGGATTAAAAAGTGTAATGAGAAATAGACATTTGGAAATGGATGCTATGAGGAGATTGTATGAAGTAGTGATTGTGCTGACAGCACTGTATGGGGCAGAAACGTGGAACATAAGAGAGGAGGAGTTTTAATGTGTTTGAGATGAGGTGCCTGAGAAGTATGATAAAATGAGAAATGAGGAGTTGAGGAGAAGAATGGGGGTGGAAAAGGAGTTGGGAGATAGGGTTGATGAAAGAGTATTGGGAAGGTTTGGACATATGGAAAGAATGAGTGAAGAAAGATTAGTAAAAGAGGTGTGGAAGGCAGAGGTTGAAGGATTGAACATGAGGGGGCGACCAATGATGAGATGGATGGGTGGATGAGGTAAAAGGGCCATTGGGAAAGAGGGGAATGTCTATTGAGGAAGGACGGGAGAGGAGAGAAGATAGGGGTGAATGGAGAATGGTTGTGTATGGATGATGCTGTGATGCATAAGGGGGAGTGGGTGGGGGATGGGGGTGAGGGAGGATGTATGAAAAATAAATTGATACAGCCCAAAGAGATTTCTCCCCATCTTCTTCATTTCTGCATGAGGGAACAGAAAAGGAGGGTTGCCAATTTAATGAAGCGACCTTCCTGTGGATGTGCTGTGTCTTGCAACACTGCTTCTGACCCAGGGTAGTGGACGAGATGCAGGGATGACCCATCATCCTGGAGGGGCCAAGAAAAGAGGGAGGGAGGGGGGTAGAGTATGTGAGGATTGAATGGGTGGAAGTGGATTTTATGCCTTTGTTTTTTGGTTACCTCCCTTGTAAGGGGGAAAAAGACTTTGGTATATGTATGTATGTATTATTATTTTATTTATTTCATCCCCACTTCTTTGAATATGTATTTCCATTTTCACCTCTGTCCCCAGTGGCACAGGGATGAAAGAATAGAGCCAGTTTTCCCACTAGGGTCGTAAAAGGCAGCTAAAACAAGATGGAGCAATAGGTCCAGGCATTCTGCTCTCTGTAACCATAAGGGATACATTACTATGAGAAGTCAAGGTATAAGAGGGTCTGGGAAGAGTTTTCCCTAAGGTTTGAGTGAGTAGAAGGAAAGAGATAGACATTATGGTTGTGAAAAGGAAGATAGATGTGGCTTCTGAAAAGTGGCTAATGAAATTTAACACAAGTAAATGCAAGGTAATGCACATAGGTAAAAATAACAGTAAGTACGATTACAAGTTATTTGGAAATTTGTTAACAAAAGTGGATAGTGAAAAAGATCTCAGCGTAATTATCAGTAATGACCTCAAATCATCCATGCAGTGTATATCAGCCTCTGAGAAAGCAAATAAGATTCTGGGACTGATTGCGCCATCTTTTGATTTCAAAAGTCCATCACTCATTAACAAGCTATATAAATCGTTAATTCGTCCACATTTGGAATATGCTGTTTCCGTATGGTCACCGAATCTCATTAAAGACATTGACAGACTGGAAAAAGTACAACGGCAAGCCACAAAACTGATTCCAAATATCAAAAATATATCATACGAAAATTGACTAAAACACATGAATCTGTTTTCCCTAAAAAAGCGTAGACTCAGAGGTGACTTGATATAGGTCTTTAAGATTTTAAAGGGAATTGACATCAAAAGTGACAAAATTTTCACATTGAATGAGAATCAGACAAGAAACAATGGTCTCAAACTGTCCGGAAATAGATTAAATTTGGAAGTGGGTAGAAACAACTTTGCCAACCGTGTAGTTAATGAATGGAATAAACTTCCTGCACAGGTAGTGCAAAGTAGTTCAGTTCGAAGCTTTAAGAATCATTTAGATAAATACTTAAGTAAGATGCTGTAATGATTATAATTTATCTTATATTATTTGTTTTTGTTTTGTTATCTTTTGTCTGTCTGATATTCATTTATTATTAGTTATATGTCAATTTATTATTATTTACTATTTACCTGTTTGTTTATTATTTAACTATACCTATGCATTTATTTATGTATTTTATTTGTTATTTACATTATTATAGTTTTTATTTAATATTTTATTATTAATATGATTTTTTTTTTCGCATCCGACCTAGATATGGATCAAAAGGTCTCCTGTCGGTATGCTCCGCCTTTGTAATCCTTTGTAATGTGTAGGCATAAAGTGAAACTAAGTTGAAAGGGAGGGGAGATTTTGAGTTTTGGAGTGTAGTGGGGAGGGTGGCTGGAGTGAGGAGAGGACAAGGGAGGGAAGGGTTGGCTCTACTATTAAGTGAGGAGATAGGTAAATGTGTGGTGGAGTAGAAGATTTCTTCAAGGTTGATATGGATGAAGATGAAGCTGGGAAGGGGGATGTTGGTCTTTGTAAGCACGTATGGACCTGGTAGCAAGAAGAGTGTAGAGGAAAGGGAGGCTTTTTGGATAGATTTAAATGAGTGCTTAGAGAGTTTTGGGAGGAATGTCATTGTAGTGATATTGGGAAATCTCATTGCTACAGTAGGGATGAACCAATAGACAGAGTGGTTTGGAAGTTTGGAGTGCCAGGTAAAATTCATAGTGGAGAGTTGATGAAGGAGATGTGTTTGGAGAGTTGATGATAGCTAATACAATATGAGTCAAATATTTGAATGCATATTAGCTGCCTGACATACAATGATACATCATAATACACACATTATAAAATATAAAGTTACAGCTGTTAGACTTGTTCTCTTTCACACGGAATGTTTGTACATACATATACCAAGACTTTTTCCCCCTTACAATGGAGGTAGCCAAAAAGGAAAAGGCATAAAATCATTCCCACCCATTCCATCCCTGAATACATTCCACACACCTCCACCCTCCCTCTCATCTTAGCAACTCCTGGATGACAGGTCATCCCTGCACCTTGTCCACTGCCCTGGGTCAGAAGCAGTGTCGCAAGACACAGCACATCCACAGCAAGGCCGCTTCATTAAATCGGCGACCCCCCCTCTCCGTCCCCCCATGCATAAAAGGAGAAGACAGGGAGAAATCCCTTCGGGCTGCGTCAAATTTTGCTCACACATACTACCCATCCCCCCTCCCATTCCACCTCATGCATCACAACATCATCCATAGACAACCATTCTCCATTCACCCCTGTCTTCTGTCCTCTTCCATCCTTCCTCAACAGACATTCCCCTCTTCCCCAAAGCCCCCTTCACCCCATCCATCCACCTCATCCTAGGACGTCCCCTCATGTTCACTCCCTCCACATCTGCCTTCCATACCTCTTTTACTAGTCTTTCTTCACTCATTCTTTCCATGTGTCCAAATCATCCTAATACTCTTTCATCAACCCTATCTCCCAACTCCCTTTCCACCCCCGTTCTCCTCCTCACCTCCTCATTTCTCACTCTATCTAGCCTAGTAACCCCCATCATACTTCTCAGACACCTCATCTCAAACACATTCAAACTCCTTCTCTCTTCCTCTCTTATGTTCCATGTTTCTGCCTCATACAGTGCTGTTGGCACAATCATGCCTTCATACAGTCTCCTCTTAGCATCCATTCCCAAATGTCTATTCCTCGTTACACTTTTTAATCCACCAAAGCATTTACTCGCTTCTTTCAATCTACATTCTACCTCCACTCCGCCTTTTCCTGCCACATTTGCACCCAAGTATCTAAAACTATCCACTTCCTCCAGTCGCTCTAAAAGTTATCAAGCTTGTTCACAGAATAAGAGGGTCACTCGGTTGCAACCACAAAATAAATATAACCAGGAAACTGATGCTGGAATCCTCATATACTCACTCATGCCTAATGACATCTATGTAGGCATCATTGTATTCAAGGGGTTAAGGAAAAGGTCAAACATAAACAAATATGGGAAAGGGTGGTGGATGGAAGGGTAGTTGATAAGACATTAATAAATTATGTAGTGGTATCCAGGAGTTTTGAATAACCATGTTCTTAGTGGAGATATTGAAGGAATGTCAGGTCATTTTTGGTGGAAGGTAAGTTGGGAGTGGAGGATAGATGGAAAAAAGAAAAGGGCAGAAGGTAGGGAGATGCCTAGAGTAAATGAGAAAGAAAAGGAACAGGAAAACAAGAAGCTGAGAGAATATGGGAGGTGGTGAAGGATAGAGTAAAGGTAAGAGTGGAAGAGGAATAGGGGTGTTTCAAGGAGGGAGTGACAAGGTGTGCATAGTGGTATGTGGAACAAGGAAGATGAAAGGGAATAGAAGGAAGGGTACTGAGTGGTGGGACGATGAAGTGAAGAAGGTTCTAGAAAAGAAGAAGTGAGCATTCAGGGACTGGTTGCAAAGTAGGATGAGAGAGACATATGAGAGGTACAAAGAAAAAAAAATGTAAGATAAAGGAAGCAAAAGGAGGGCAAATGTATAATGGGGAGGAGTATGACAGAAAATTTGAAAGCGGTAAAAATATGTTTTGGAAGGAAGTTCAGAGAGTAAGAGGATTCAAGTCAAGTAGAAAACAAAAGGTAAAAGGCACAGATGGAGATGTTAACAAAAGAGGAGGCAGTGAGGGGAAGATGGGCAGTGCTTTAGAGAGCTGTTAAATGTGGAGGAGGATAGGTAGGAATTGGTGGTAGCAGTGGAAGGTGCTGAAAAAATTATAGTGATGGGAGAGGAGAATGGAGGAGAAATAAGAGAAGATGTGGTGCTAGTAGTTTTAAAAATTATGAGAGCAATTAAGGCACCTGGGTTACATGGGTGTCATGCTGTCTGAAGAAGGGAGGTATGATAATAGTGGACTAGCTAGTGAGGTTGTTTAATGTGTGTCTAAAGGAGTGTAGAGTGCTGGAGGACTGAAGGAGTGCCTGTATAGTTCTACTTTACAAGGGAAAGTGGGATGAATATGAGTGCAGTAGTTTCATAGGGATCAGTTTGTGGAGTCTAGTTGGGAAGGCTTATGGGAGGGTTTTGAGAGGATGAGGAAAGGAACAGAGGGAATAATTGGTGAGGAACAATGTGGGCTTGGGAAAGGTAGGGGTTGCATGGATCAGATTTTTGCAGTAAGGCAGATATATGAGAAAGCTTTAGCAAAAGGTAAGGATGCTTTTTGGGCCTTTAGATTTGGAAGACAGTAAGGCACTGGGGGAAGTTTTGCATATATATAGGATTGGGGGAAAGCTATTCAGGGCAATCAAGATTTTTTACTAGAGTAATAAAGCCTGTGTTAGAATTAGAAATGAAGAGAGTGAGTTGTTTGAGTTAAAGGCGGGGCTGTGTAGGGGATGTGTCATGTTGCCATGGGTGTTCAATGTGTACATGGATGGAGTGGTGCAGGAGGTGAATGTGATGGTAATGGGCAGGGGATGGGAGATGGTTAAAGAAAATGGAGAAAAGTGGGCTGTGAGCCAGTTTTTGTTTGCTGATGACACTGTGTTACAGGGTCAGAGGGTGGATTAAAAGGAGTTAGTGACAGAATTTGGAAAGGCATGCAGTAGGAGAAATTTGAAGATAAATGTGGATAAAAGTAAGGTGATAAGATGTGTAAAGGGAGGGGATGGCAGTGAGTTGGAAGTAAGTCTAAAAGAAGAGAGGCTGGAGGAAGTGGATAGCTTTAGGTATTTACCAAGTTGTATTTTGTGGGAGAAGAGCTATGCTCATAATGACCTGCAGTTGTATCCTTCCACATCCGGTTCTTTCTTAAAATCATGTATAGTTTTAGCACTCACGGTTTTCTCTTTCAATTTGTTCCATATATTTATTACTCTGTGTGGAAAGCTGTTTTTTTTTTTTTTTGTTTTTTTTAGATCTCTTCTGTAACTGTCTTAAGTTTCTTCTCGTGTCCTCTTGTATTTCTTCCATTTAAGTGTAGGTCATCCCTATCAAGGATTTCCATCCTTTTCATAAATATGTAGATGGTTATCAAATCACCTCTTTCTCTTCTTTGTTCCAGAGTTGATAAGTTTAGTTTGTGTAATATTTGTTCATATGTCAACTTACTAAATGTTGGTGCCATCTTTGTCATTGCTCTAATTTTTTTTTTTTTTTTTCAATAGGTGTCCATAGTGACACTGCATATTCTAATTTAGGTCTTACCATTGTAACTAGTATCCTCCTCACCATTTCCTCATCCATGTAGTCAAAGACTACTTTCATTGATCTTATTAAATTGTAAGTTTCTCCAACTATTTTGTTTACATGTTTGTCTGGTGTCCTAGGTCTCTTTCTGAGTTTACTTTTGTAACTTTCTTTGTATCAATTTTGTATTGACCCAATATTCTATTTTTGCTTTTTCCAAATTCCATTATACTACATTTCTTAATGTTGAAATTCACTTCATTCTTTATACTCCATTTCCAGACTGTCCAGGTCTTCTTGAAAAGATTTGCAATCTTCTTCTGTACTTACTCTCTTCAATAGTTTTGCATCATCTGCAAAGAAGTTCATATAACATTCGATGCCTTCATCCATGTGATTTATATAAACAGCGTACATTATCAGAGCCAGTACAGAGCCTTGGGGAACTCTGCTTATCATATTTACCCAATTTGAGTTCTTTTCTCTAAGTACCACTCTCATTTTTCTTCTGTTCAAGAAGTCTTTCATCCATTCCAATAATTTTCCTTGTATTCCATCTATTGTTTCAATTTTTCTTAGTAGCTTTTTGTGTGGTACTTTGTCAAAAGCCTTTTTTAAGTCCAAAAAGGCACAGTCTGCCCAACCATCTCTTTCTTGTATTGTTTCTATTAATCTAGAGTAAAAGCATATTAAGTTTGTAGTACATGATCTTCCACTTCTAAATGCAAATTGTTTGTGGTTTAATATGTTGTTCTCTTCCAAGTGTTTAGTCCATTTATTTTTAATAAATTTCACATATTTTTGCAATTGTGCTTGTAAGGGATACTGGTCTATAGTTTGTTGGATTTTCTTTATCTCCTCCCTTGTATAATGGTACAGTATTTGCATTTTTCCAATCTTGTGGTACTTTTTCTTCTTTGAGTGAGAAGTCACTGATCTTGTGTATTTTATCTGTGAGTTCATCTATACATTGTTTTAATATCCAGTTCACTATTCCGTCTGGCCCATATGACTTTCTGACATCAAGTTTATTTGGTCCCTTATTTCTTTCTGTGTCACCATTATTTCTTTCATTTTGGCGGATCCTTCTTGCTGTCCTTCATCCCACATTTGTGAGCTTTCAATTGTAAATACAGACCTAAAGTGTCTGGTCATTACTTCAGCCATTTCTACATCTTCTATGTATTCTTTGTTTCCCTCACGCAGTTTCACTATTTCATGTTTGTCTTTTAGTTTATCATTTACATATCCGTAAAATAGTTTAGGTTGGTCTTTGCATTTGTCTATTATATCTTTTCCATAGTTTCTTTTTCCTCTCTGCATATGTCTACATATTCATTTCTCAGTTTGATGTATGTTTGCTATTTGGTCACTTTTTTGTCTTTTTTCCATCTTTTCCAGGCTTTCTATCTCCCATCTTTAGCATTGGTATACTTTTTATTATACCAATACTTTATGTACACCCTTTTTTGTTTCTACTTAGGTACATGTTTATATGTTCCCTCCTTATATAATTCTTTAAGAATGTTCCATTTTTCTTCCATCTTTGTCTCATCATTTGCAAATTTTTCCCAACTAGCATTTTGAAAAAAATTTCTAAGTTTTACAAAATCAGTTTTGTTGTACATTAATCTTCCTTCTCTATGTTTCTAGTTTCTTCTCACAATATTTTGTTCCTTCAGCTCAAACTCTATTAGTATGTGGTCTCTCCTCCCAATTGGTGTCTTATAATTTATTTCTTCTACAATTTCAGGCTCAGAAGTGAAGAACAAGTCACAAGTCTAGTCTCGATGGTTCTTCATTGTGTCTATATCTAGTGTTTTCTTTGACCCATTGAGTCAATGTATAATCAATGGTCAGATCCAGTAGGACATTGCCCCAGTGTTCCTCTCCACCTTTTATCGTCAATTCTTCCTAATTTATTTCCTCTGTGTTAAAGACACCCATAATTACTATGTTTTCTCCATATTTCAGTGTCTCTGTTAATTCATTCTTTGTGTCTTCCAGTAATTTTGAGTGTTTGCTGTCAGATCAAGTCTTTGTTTTTGGGGAACATATACAATTATAACCTTTCTGCTTTTCATACTCCAATTTTTTACTTTAATTGTGATCAATTCCACATTTTCCTTACCTTTTGCTGCCTTTTACATTTAGGCCCTTTCTAGTCAATAACATGACTCCTCCCCCTTGTTTGCACATTCTCTTTTTCAACCACAAGTTGTATAAACCTTGTCCCACCGTACTTGATTGTATAGGACCTTTCAGTTTTGTCTCTACAATTCCCATTATGTCCGGTTTCTCTATTGACAAATAGTCATTTAATTCATTCCAGAAATAATACCATCCATATTTGTATACACCACTTTTAATTTTTTCCTTTCTTCTTGTTTTTAGTTTATGTTTCTATTTTTCTGATGTACCATTTTCTCAGTCTCAGCTCCAGCACTCTAAAAAAAAAAAAAAAAAATTTCAGTCACTGTTCTTTTCATGCTTTTTTCCTTAGCTTCACTTCTCAGTGCCCTATCTTTCTCTATTTCCTCTTCATTCATTTCCTTTTTTATCCACACATTTTTGTATTTTTCACTGTTTGCTATTTTTGCCGCTTTTGATAGTATTTCTTCCACTATCATTTGAGTTCTTAGTTTTATTTTCATTGGCCTGTAGTTTTTTCTTTTGAGTATGTACCCATCCTATGCACATCATTGATTTCCTTTTCCATATTTTGTCCCTCGTCCTGAACCACTTTCAGTATCTCCTTCACATTTGGCAGGAAATGGAGCAGAAATGGAGATAAATTGTAGACTGAGAGAACCAAGTAAAGGCCTTGGGGGATTAAAAAGTGTCATGAGGAATAGGCATTTGGGAATGGATGCAAAGAGATTATATGAAGGGGTGATTATGCCAATGGTATTCTATGGAGCCAAGACTTGGAATTTAAGAGAGGCAGAGAAGAAAAGTTCAAGTGTGTTTGAGATGAAATATCTGAGAAGTATGGTAGGCATGACAAGGTTGGATATAGAAATGAGGAGAGTGGGGGTGGAAAAGGATATGGTTGATGAAAGAGTATTGTGATGGTTTGGACATATGGAAAGAATGAGTGATGAAAGATTAATATAAGAAGTGTGTAAGGCAGAGATGGATGGAGTAAACCTGAGGGGATAACTGAGGATGAGATGGATGGATGGGGTGAAAGGGGGCATTGAGAAAGAGGGAAATGTCTGTTGAGCAGGGAAGGGAGAAGACAGGAGATAAGGGTGATTGGAGAATGGCTGTGTATAGATGATACTGTGATGCAAAGAAGGAAGGGGATGGGGGTAGGGAGTGGTTATGTGTGAATGATATTTTGATGCAGCCCAAAGGGATTTTTGACTATCTTTATTTTTTCTGTATGAAGGGATAGAAAGGGCAGGATTGCTGATTAAGTGAAGCGGCCTTGCTATGCACTGTGTCTTGCTTTAATGGTTATGACCCAGGTCAGTGGGTGGGATATAGGGATGGTCCGCCTTCCATGAGAAGCTTAGATGAGAGTGAGGAAAGGTGGTGGATGGGATTGAAATGGGTGGGAGTGGGTATATAACTTTTGACTTGGCTACTTCCTTCGTAAGGGGGGGAAAAGCCATTGATACATATATATATATATATATATATATATATATACATATATATATATATATATGTATATATATATATTATGCATTGAAAATTTTTGTAATAAAGATCAAACAACTCTGTCATTAAATGTATACATTACTTCTCTTGCAGATTCCATCATCAATTTGAAATGACCTCATCCCATAAGATTAGACATGGTAATGACATGCAGTTCTCCTTCTCTTATTTCTACTTCCTAATGAGTACAAAACTGATACGTACCTATGAAGCTATCTTTGACCTCTATGATACTGATGAATCAGGGTAAGTTATTAACAGGATTAGACAGTGTTGAGAAAACAAAAATTTTCATATATATACATTAAATGGATAAGTTTAAAAGATGATATAGCCTAAGTTAAAACCATAAGCAAATTCAAAACTATTAATAGTCTTGCTGCATTGCTTTTGACCTGGGTAATAGACAGGAGACAGGGATGACCATTCATCAATAGGGAGTTAAGATGAGAGAGAAACAGATGGGTGGTGGATGAGAGTGGAATGGGTGAGAGTGGGTTTGTGCCTTGGTCAACTACTCCCTCATAAAGTGGAAGAGGCTCCTGGTATATAGCTAGAAAGCTAGGTATGAAGAGAGAGAGAGAGTTGAGACTCCATAAGTATACTTCCTGTATGTTACAACTATAATAGTCAGGTAGACAAAAACCTATGGAGAGGACCCTCTGTTAGAGGACTTAGGAAATAGTAAACAGTGAGTATTATAGAGTGCTATAATAGATATTAGAAATAAAATTAGCATATGTTGTCGTAATGATGATATATTCAAGTCTTTTGTACATAGAACATGGTCCAACTGTGAAGATCTCCTTTCCAGATAAGTTTCAATTGGAATCTTGGTAGATTTAATTGTTTTAGTGTATGAAAAATAGTAAGGCTGAATACTCAACCCAGTTATAGAATTTTTTATTTTATTTTATAGAACTATTGTTCAGAAATGTATTTATTTCTTCCCAGAACCTGGTCTGACCGAGAGATTCGCACCTTTCTTGCTCAAGCTTATGACCTTCCCCTACACTTTGATTATGTGCAAAGACTTCACACAGCAATCCGTAACTGCTCCACATTTCAAGACTTTCCTCCTGTACCGACCCCATTATATGAGAGATATGTTGATTCTAACTTGGTGAGTGCTTATAGTTTGAGGCCAAAGATTTCATGTAGCTAAGATGTATGACTATTAAGCTGTACTGTGTTGAAATTATGTAGATATATCCACTGTACTAGGGTGGTGTAAACTAACTTTGGCTGCCGGGCCCTGTTGTGGAAGTGCTCTACCTTACTATATTGCCCTTGACCCAAGTTGTGAGGCAGGAGACAATGATGACCCTTCATCCACAAGGTGCTGAGATGGAAGTGGTGTTGAATGGGTTTTAATTGTGTATGAAGTGGATGTGTGCTTTGACTGCCACCTCTTTGATATGGGAGAGCTTGGACTATATATACTGGGGTATGCACCCTTTTAAAAAATGTAGGGGCACCTGATAAGTCAGCTTTCTTTTATATTTAGAGACTTCTCTTTTCATAGAGGAATTCTGAACCACTTTTTAAACTGTTATCAACAAGTTTTGCTGCCCATCTTAAATATTTCCATAACATTATAAGGACTCCATTTTTTTTCCCATTCTCTTGTGGCAGAGGGATAAGAAAGCTGCATTTTATTACCATGGATGTTACAAAAGATGAATAAATGGGCTGAATTGAAAGGACTGAGAGTTCCCTTTCTGTATTTTCCTACCTGGTGATTCCATCTTGGGCAATTGGAGTATGTTGTCAGGCCAGTTCTGTGTTGGTACTATTTTAATGTGGAGTGGTGACCTGAACATAAAGCATACTAGTGGTGTTCTTATTTGTCTTAGTAGTAAGTTCTCAGTTCGGTTGATATCTGGTGGAGTTCATAAACTATAGAATTGGGAGGTCTGCTGTGGAGTTTTTTTGTAATATGAATGTGTGTTTTTGTATGCACATGTTGGATGCTTTGAGCAAGTTATTGTAGGTGTTTGAGTAGAATACTATTTGGGTTGTTTATATTGCAGTACCTTGTGTGATTAATTTTCTGTTCTGATTCTCTCGTCAATCTGATCAGCCAACCGTAAGCAAGGAACTTGTGCTTGCCTGTCCATACATCATCAGTCTGATGAAGAAGCAGGAGTCTGTACCACTTTACCAACATTTCTTGGCCTCAGATGCAGTTGTGCACTTCAAGATGATCAGCTCTAATATTTCAACTGTCATACAACAGCTGGATGATGTGCGGAAGAACCCCAAGTAAGTCTTAACCCATATGTTATGTTGATCATGTAATATGTAATCAGTTCTTTAGGGTCTTGAGTAATATCTCTACCATCCCACCTTTCTGCCTCTACCTTCAAGCTCACTTTTACCACTGATATGATTCTAGTATTTCTGGGAAAGTGATAAAGTGCAAACTTCACATGGCTTGTTCAGGAAGGAGTTTAACCACTTCCATATGGTGATGCCTACGTAGGCGTATTGAGGAGCAAGTGGGTACGCGATGATGCCGACGTCGGCGTCTTGATTATATTTATTGTAGTCGCACCTGCGTGACCCTCATTCTCTCTAAACTGGCTTCATCATATTTTCTATGGTTATCAAAATTCACGGGTGAAAGAGAACGAGCGAGGGAGCAGTGACTTTATTTTTTATAATTTGATTATTATGACGCAACATCGCACATCGGGCAGCTAATGCTGCCAGACATGCGATGTGCCCCGGAGTGAAGAGGTTAAGGGACATAGGTGACAGGATTTATAGATATGTTCCTTTTCTAGCCACCAAACAGGTGACAGTTCATTTTCAGCCTATTGCTACTTTGAGGGAACACGGTCCTTGTTCACCGAAAAGTGCTGATGAATGAATGTGGAAACCTAGAGAGTATGTGATAGATGCCAGATAATTAACCTCTTCAATACAAGTCAAATTCTCGCCTGTATCATCGGATGCCTGATGTATGATGATTCTATGATGCATCTCAATACTCACAGTATAAAATGTAAAGTCACTGCTGATTTACTCATTCTCTTTCACTCTGTAATAATACAAAGGATTACAAAGGCGGAGCATGCTGACAGGAGACCTTTTGGTCCATATCTAGGTCGGATGCGGAAAAAAAAATCATATTAATAATAAAACAATAAATAAAAACTATAATAATGTAAATAACAAATGAAATACATAAATGCATAGGTATAGTTGAATAATAAACAAACAGGTAAATAGCAAATAATAATAAATTGACATATAACTAATAATAAATGAAAATCGGACAGACAAATGATAAAAAATAATAATAATAATAATAATAATATAAAATAAATCATAATCATTACAGCATCTTACTTAGGTATTTATCTAAATGATTCTTAAAGCTTCGAACTGAACTACATTGCACTACCTGTGCAGGAAGTTTATTCCATTCATTCACTACACGGTTGGCAAAGTTGTTTCTACCTACTTCCAAATTGAATCTATTTCCGGACAGTTTGAGACCATTGTTTCTTGTCTGATTCTCATTCAATGTGAAAATTTTGTCACTTTTGATGTCAATTCCCTTTAAAATCTTAGACCTGTATCAAGTCACCTCTGAGTCTACGCTTTTTTAGGGAAAACAGATTCATGTGTTTTAGTCGATTTTCGTATGATTTATTTTTGATATTTGGAATCAGTTTTGTGGCTCGCCGTTGTACTTTTTCCAGTCTGTCAATGTCTTTAATGAGATTCAGTGAACATACGGAAACAGCATATTCCAAATGTGGACGAACTAATGATTTATATAGCTTGTTAATGAGTGATGGACTTTTGAAATCAAAAGATCGCGCAATCAGGCCCAGAATCTTATTTGCTTTCTCAGAGGCTGAAATACACTGCTTGGATGATTTGAGGTCGTTACTGATAATAACGCCAAGATCTTTTTCACTATCCACTTTTGTTAACGAATTTCCAAATAACTTGTAATCGTACTTACTGTTATTTTTACCTATGTGCATTACCTTGCATTTACTTGTGTTAAATTTCATTAGCCACTTTTCAGACCATTGCTGTAATTTATCTAAATCTTCTTGAATATCTAATTGGTTTGAGTGATCATTTGCCACTCCGCACAGTTTTGTAACATCAGCAAATTTGGAAACAGTAGATTTTAGTCCATGGTCTATATCATTTATATATACTATGAATAGAAGTGGCCCAAGAACGGTACCCTGAGGAACTCCACTTGCAACACTTTTCCATCCAGAAGTTTTTCCATTTAAAACAACTCTCTGTTTTCGACCATTCAACCAATTACTAGTCCAACCTAATAGGATACTACTTATTCCATGCAAAGCTAATTTAGTAAGTAGTCTTTCGTGTGGGACGGTATCAAAAGCTTTTGCAAAGTCTAGATATATTAAATCTATATTGTTTCTTTTGTCATAATTCGAGATAACTGTTGTACAATGCGAGTAAGTTAGTCACGCAAGAACGTTTCCGTCTGAAACCATGCTGGCTATCATTTATCAAACAGTTACTTTCTACATGATGTTCGATAGCATCTCTGATGATAGTTTCCATTATTTTTCCTACGATTGAAGTCAAACTTATAGGCCTATAGTTATTGGGTTTCTTTTTGTCACCTTTTTTGAATATGGGAGTAACGTTAGCTAGCTTCCATTCTCTTGGGACATCTCGGGATATGATGGATTTCTTGAAAATAATTTCTAATGGAACAACAATCTCATTTTTCATTTCCTTTAAGATTCTTGGATGCCAACCGTCAGGCCCTGGTGTTTTATTAACTTTGAGTTTGTCTATACACCTTTTAATTTTTTCTTTTGTTATATTTACCGTAGTGAGTAAGTTTACCCCAGACTTTTCACAGGTTTCAGTTTGGAATTCACTTTGAGGTGTTTCGTTTACGAATACTAAGCTAAAATAATTGTTTAAGATATTACACATTCCTTCATACCAAGGCTTTTTCCCCCTTACAAGGGAGGTAGCCAAAAAGGAAAAGGCATAAAATCATTCCCACCCATTCCATCCCTGAATACACTCCACCCTCCCTCTCATCTTAGCACCTGGATGATGGGTCATCCCTGCACCTTGTCCACTGCCCTGGGTCAGAAGCAGTGTCGCAAGACACAGCACATCCACAGCAAGGCCGCTTCATTAAATTGGCGACCCCCCCTCTCCGTCCCCCGATGCATAAAGGAGAAGACGGGGAGAAATCCCTTTGGGCTGCGTCAAATTTTGCTCACACATAATACCTCACCCCCCATCCCCCCACCCATTCCACCTCATGCAATCACAACATCATGCAACACCGCTCGTCGTCGCGCGACCAAGAAGAAGAGGATTTACGACGAAAAAGGAAAACCTGGTTTGTACTGTAGGGGTGGGGAGTGAACGTGAGTGCCCGAAATGGTATCTATGCAGTGCTAGTTAATTGTGTTAACTCGAAATTAGCAAAAATGAATCAACACGACTCGAAAGCCAGTTGCGAATCAGAGCCATCTGGAGGCAATCCACTGAACCGCGATGTAAACAATAAACAAAGCACCACGTGTTACGACAATGATTTCTTAGGGTTTGGTAAGTACGAAAGAAAGAACTTAAGTAGATTATTAGAGATAGAGAGAGAGATGAGCAAAAATAGGACTCGGTGGGAAAATGAAATCATGGACTTAAGAAAAGAGGTCATTGGTTTAATTGATTGTTTATCTAAGACTAACCATGAAATTTCTGACCTGAAAAAAGCTAACTTGGATCTTACAAACGAAATTAAAGAAATGAAAAGAGACATAAATGAACTGAAGAATGATAATGAAAAGAAGAAAACTAATGATAATAATAGCGAAAATCTAAAGCAGGAAGTGAACAACAAATTCCAAGAATTGACACAAAAGATCGAAGAAAACTTAGGTGGGGACAGTATCCAGGAAATTAAGAAGTGGAAAGAAAATATTGAAAATAAAGAAATTGCTTTCAAAGAAATAGTCAAGCAGCAAATGCAAGATAATGCAAAAGACACAATCATTCAAGTGATTAACGAAAAAGCAAATTGGGTCAGGGACACAGTAGATAGGAAGAAATGTATTGTGGTTTATGGGCTTAAAGAAAAACAAGGATTGGCGAGGTACATGAGAGAAAAAGAAGAAAAAGAGACAGCAGTAGAAATCCTTAATGAAATTCAGGGGGGAGATAGTGATTCAGGCACAGACTTAGAAGAGACTTACAGAATTGGTCGCTATACTAAGGATAGGAATCGACCTCTAAAGATAAAACTAAGGTCACAAGTGGTAGTAGAAGACATATTTGAAAAAGTAGGTAACTTGGCAAAGAGTGAAAAATACAATAAGATATGGATAAAAAGAGAAATGAGTACTGAGGAATTAGAAAAAGAAAGGGCGCTAAGAGAAGAAGCAAAGGAAAAAAACTTGAAAAGATCAGAGACAGAATGCAAAGAATTCCAGTGGAGAGTAATAGACTTGAGATTAAGACAATGGCGCTTCAAAACGAACAAAACAAGGGAAGAAGAAACCAGGGAGAAGGAAGAAAATTAAAAGTGGCCTATACCAACATTGACAGACTAATTTCGGGACTGAACGAACTCAATGATTATCTGTTAGAAGCAAAACCAGACATAATGGGAATTGTAGAGACTAAACTAAGAGGTGAAATACCATCCACTGTTATCGGACAAGGTTTATACAACTACTGGATAAAAAACAGGGACAAGAAACAGGGAGGGGGAATCATGTTCTTGGCCAAGAAAGACCTAAAGGTGACAAAAATTGCAGAGGGCAAAGGTAATGCTGAATTGATCATGATAAAAGTCGAAGGCAAGAATATGAAAAGTAGAAAGTTTGTGGTGACTTATGTGCCTCCAAAAACAAGCGCTTGGAAAGAAATTGAACATAAAAAAATGCTAGATGACACAAGAAAATCACTCAATGAGATACTAATGGGTAAGGGTAATCTGGTAGTTATGGGGGACTTCAATTACAAAGAAATTTGTTGGGACAGCATGACAGTGCAAGGAGGAGATGACTCGTGGGGCAATGTACTGCTAGATATGACCATGGAGTACACAATGACCCAATGGGTCCATGAAAACACAAGGTACAGAAATAATGAAGAGCCATCGAAACTAGATCTAATATTTACAACAGAGCCTGAAATAGTGCATAAAGTCCAGTATGAGACACCAATTGGAAAGAGTGACCATGTACTCATCGAAACTATACTAAAGGAAGAAATAGACATAGAGAGGAACGAAAAGCATAGGAAAGGAAGACTGAGGTACAACAAAACAGACTTTACAAAACTAAAGACATTCTTCCGGAGTGCAAACTGGGAAATATTTTACAGGGAAGAAACAGCAGTGGAAGAGAAATGGAATATATTGATGGAAAACTACAATGAAGGGGTAAACAGGCATGTACCAAGACAAAAGCGAGAGAGAGAGTACATTAAATGTTGGTTCAACAAAAGATGCAGTGAGGCAAAAGACAGAAGGGACAAAGCTTGGAAAAAGTGGAGAAAAGACAAAAAACAAAGCAAATGGCAAATTTATGTTAACTATAGAAATGAGTATGTTAATGTGAGAAGAGAGGAGAAAAGGAACCATGAGAAGGATATTATAGACAAATGCAAAGAGCAACCCAAACTATTCTATCGGTATGTGAATGGTAAACTTAAAAACAAACAGGAATTGGTGAAACTATGCCAAGGAAACATAGAATACACAGAAGATTTAGAGATGGCCGAAGTCATGAACAATCACTTTAAATCTGTTTTCACCAGAGAGAAAATACCGAATTGTGACATAGACAAAAACAAGAAATCTCCCCTCATGAATGAGTTTACAGCATCACTAAAGGAAATATCAGAACATTTATCAAGGCTGGATGTCAGAAAATCACATGGCCCGGACGGTATTGCAAATTGGATTCTAAAGGAGTGCAAAGAAGAACTAACAGACAAAATACACATCTTAATAAACAGCTCACTCAAAGAAGGAAAGATACCCGAGGACTGGAAAAACGCTAACATTGTACCAATACACAAAGGAGGAAACAAAGAAGAACCCACCAACTATAGGCCAGTATCTCTAACAAGCACCATTGCCAAAATTTGTGAGAAAATAATCAAGAATAGATGGGTAAAGCATCTGGAAGACAATGACATATTAAACCCAAGACAATTCGGATTCAGACAAGGAAGATCATGCTCCACAAACTTAATATGCTTTTACTCAAGACTAATAGACATAGTGCAAGAAAGAAATGGATGGGCTGATTGTGCATTCCTAGACTTGCAAAAAGCCTTTGACAAAGTACCACACAGAAAACTACTAAAAAAACTGGAACACATAGGAGGAATACAGGGAAACCTACTAAAATGGATAGAGGACTTTCTGACTGGTAGAAAGATGAGAGTAGTGCTCAGAGAAAAATATTCAGACTGGAAAGAGGTGATCAGTGGAGTACCGCAAGGATCTGTGCTGGCACCAATAATGTTTGCTATCTATATGAATGACATGGATGAGGACGTGAACTGCTACATGAGCTTCTTTGCCGATGACGCCAAACTGCTAAGGAAAATAGAAACTGATGAGGACTGTGAAGCACTGCAAGAAGACCTAAATAGGGTATGGAACTAGAGTCAGAAATGGGAAGTGGACTTTAATACGAAGAAGTGTAGCATAATGGAGTTTGGAAAAAGCAAAAACAGAATATCAGGAAAATATACAATTGGAACCAAAGAAGTAAAGAAAGTAGGATCCGAAAAAGATTTGGGAGTAATTATCACGAACGACTTGTCCTATGATATACAGATTAACAAAATTGTCGGGGAGACTTACAACTTGCTAAGATCAATAAAAGTGGCGTTTACATACTTGGACGAAGACATGATGAAAAAAATATTGGTTACATTGATAAGGCCTAGATTAGAGTATGCAGCGACATTGTGGTCCCCCAGTACCAAAAAGAATATAAAGAAAATAGAAAGAATCCAAAGAGCAGCTACAAAAATGGCACCTGCACTTGCAAACCTATCATACGAAGAGAGATTGGCTAAACTGGAGTTGCCGACACTGGAGCAAAGAAGAGAGAGAGGTGACCTATTGACCATCTACAGAATCATGAAAGGCACAGAGGTACTCGATAGTGAGAACTTACTTAACTGGGACAAAAGAAACACAAGAGGACATGGAAAGAAAATAAAAAAACATAGCTATAGAAGAGAACTGAAGAAAAACAGTTTTCCTCATAGAGTTTTGGACACTTGGAACAAACTGGACAATGAAATAGTATGCGCAAAAACCATTCATGAGTTTAAAAACAAACTAGACACTGCAAGATACAAAGGCGGGACAACACGAGCATAGCTCCCCTTCCCGCAAAATACAACTAGGTAAATAGACAACCATTCTCCATTCATCCCTGTCTTCTGTCCTCTCCCGTCCTTCCTCAACAGACATTCCCCTCTTCCCCAGAGCCCCCTTCACCCCATCCATCCACCTCATCCTAGGACGTCCCTTCATGTTCACTCCCTCCACATCTGCCTTCCATACCTCTTTTACTAGTCTTTCTTCACTCATTCTTTCCATGTGTCCAAACCATCCTAATACTCTTTCATCAACCCTATCTCCCAACCCCCTTTCCACCCCTGTTCTCCTCTTCACCTCCTCATTTCTCACTCTAGCCTAGTAACTCCCATCATACTTCTCAGACACCTCATCTCAAACACATCCAAACTCCTCCTCTCTTCCTCTCTTATGTTCCATGTTTCTGCCCCAAACAGTGCTGTTGGCACAATCACTCCTTCATACAGTCTCCTCTTAGCATCCATTCCCAAATGTCTATTCCTCATTACATTTTTTAATCCACCAAGGCATTTACTCACTTCTCTCAGTTTACATTCTACCTCCACCTTCACTCCACCTTTTCCTGCCACATTTGCACCCAAGTATCTAAAACTATCCACTTCCTCCTGTCGCTCTCCCTTAATCCTCACTTCCAGACTACTGCCACTTTCACCCCTTGTACATCTCATCACCTTACTTTTACCCACATTTATCTTCAGCTATCTATCACACACACTCCCAAACTCTGTCACCAACTTCCTCAATCCCTCCTCTGATCCTGCCACAAGCGCAGTGTCGTCTGCAAACAACAGCTGGCTCACCTCCCACTTTTCTCCATTTTCTTTAACCACCTCCAATCCCTGACCCACTACCCTTGCATTTACCTCTCGCACTACCCCATCCATGTATAAGTTGAACAGCCAGGGCGACGTAACACATCCTTGATGAAGTCCCACCTTTACCTCAAACCACTCACTGTCTCCATTTCTAATCCTGACACAAGCTCTACTACTCTCATAAAAACTCTTGACAGCTCCTAGAAGCTTTCCTCCTATCCCGTATATCCACAAAACCTCCCACAGTGCCTTTCTGTCTACCCTGTCGTAGGACTTTTCCAGATCCATAAAGACCCAAAAAACATCCTTCCCCTTTCCTATAGCTGTCTTACCACAAAAATCTGATCTTCACAACCTCTACCCATCCTAAATCCACACTGTTCCTCACCAATTACTCCTTCTGTTCCTCTCCTAATCCTCTCAATCATGATCCTCCCATAAACCTTCCCAACTACAATTAACATCACTGAGCGTATGCATTGTTTGTATATTGTTATATTAGTTTCTTTGTTTTGTCCAAATGTTGTTCCAGTGATTGACTTAAGTGCGTTAAGTCTAGGTGTGCATTTGTTTTTTATGTTTGTGAGGTGTTGTTTGAAAGACATGGATGTATCGTATGTTACACCAAGAATTTTCGGTGTGTTTGTGTGTGGTATTAGAGTGTTGTTGATGTAGAGATGAGGTATGTATTTGTGTTCTTTTGTCCAGTTGGTGAGAAGTGTTGCTGTAGATTTGGTTGGAGCTATTTTGAGTCTGTTTGTGATGAACCATGTGTTGAGTGTGTCAAGGTAAGGCTGGATTATTTCTGCAGCTTTGTCTGTGTTACGATGTGTGCATGTGATTGTTATGTCATCTGCGTAGGAAGAGATTTGTATTTCTGAGGTGTCTGGTGTGGGTAAGTCATGCATGTATAGATTAAATAATGTGGGGGATAGAACTAATATAACAATATACAAACAATGCATACGCTCAGTGATGAATTATGCGAGTCCTGCATGGGCTCCTAATCTCAGTGAGACACACCACAACACCCTTCAAATCATACAAAACAAAGCCCTAAAAACAATTACAGGCTGCACAAATACAACACCTACAGACCATTTACACCATGAAACAAAAGTCCTCAAAGTCAAGGACCACCTCGACATGAGAGGCACACAAACACTTGCTGCAGCCACCACAAACACATCACACCCACTACACTACATAGCAGAACACCCACACACACCAAGAAACATTAAAACTACACCCAAAGACCTTTATTACGCACAGATATTCTCTTCTCTTCCTCCACAACCACCAAATACCAGCCTCCGTAAACATATTCATAATCATATCACTCACCGCTCCATTAACACACTGAAAGACAACACACTGCTGCATGCCAGACCCCCTGATATCCACCCTTCTGAATCCTCTCTCCCACGAAAGGACAGAGTCCACTTGGCCAGACTGCGATGCAGTCACCACCCAGCACTTCTAAGCTACCAGAAGAGGCTGGACGACCGTGTTGTGAACAGCTGCCCAGGATGTAACACTTCACCCCATACCATACAACACATAATGGAAGACTGCATTATACACAATCATGCACGCAAACAACACAACATACACTCTATAAAGGATTTGTGGGAAAACCCAGTTTCGGCTGTGGCCTTCCTTGGGGAGATGGGACTGCTCGGACAGACGGTCTAGGGAACGACAACAACAACAACTACACTTAACAAGCTAATCCCTCTGAAACTACTACATTCACACTTGTCTCCTTTTCCCTTGTAAAGTGGAACTATACAGGTACTCCTCCAGTCCTCCGGCACTCTATCCTCTCTCCAGGAAACATTAAATAACCTCACCAGCCAGTCCACCATCACTTTACCTCCTTTTTTTAGACATTCTGCATGGCATCCATCCAGACCAGGTGCCTTACCTGCTTTCATCATCTTAACAACTGCCTTCACCTCATCCCTCCTTATTTCTCCTCCATTTTCCTCACTCATCACGGTCATTTTCTTAGCATTTCCCACTGCAACTATCTTTCCCTCCCTATCCTCCTTCACATTTAGCAACTCCCTAAAATATTCTGCCCATCTTCCCCTTACTGCCTTCTCTTCCATTATCATCTCTCCATCTGCACCTTTTACCTTTTATTCTCTACTTGATTCGCCTCCTCTTCCTCTCTTAATTTCTTTCCAAAACATCTTTTTTTTACTTTCAAAGTTTTTTGTCATACTCTTACCCCATTTCACATCTGCTCTCCTCTTTGCCTCCTTTACCTTTTTCTTTACTTCTCTTTTCTTTTCTTTGTACCTCTCATATGACTTCCTCGTCCAATTTTGTAACCAATCTGTGAAAGCTCGCTTCTTCTCTTCTACAACCTTCTTTGTTTCCTCATCCTACCATTCACTACCCTTTCCTCTATTTCCTCCTGTCCTTCTTGTTCCACACACCATCTTTGCACACTTTGTGACTCCCTCCTTGAACCATCCCCATTCCTCCTCCACACCTAGCTCTACTCTATCCTTCACTCCCTCCCACTCCTCCTTCAGCATCTTCTTGTACTCCTTCTCCTTTTCCTTTTCATTCAAAGAGTTCACTCTAAAGCACCTCCCTACCTTTTGTCCCTTTCCTCTTCCTCCATCTATCCTCCACTCTCAACTTACCTTCCACCAAAAAATGATCTGATATTCCCCCACCCTCTCCCCTTAGCATATGTACATCCTTAACTCTTCCTATCATAATCCCATTTACCACTACATAGTCCATTAACGCTCTGTCTACCACCCTTCCCTCCACCAGCCTCTCCCATGTGTACTTATGCTTGACTTTCTTCCGAAACACTGTATTTGCTATCATCAACTCTCTTTCTAGACACATTTCCACCATCAACTCTCCACTACGATTCTTTCCTGGAACTCCACATTTCCCAACCACTCCATCAATTGGATTATTTCCTATCCTAGCATTAAGGTCTCCCAGTACTATTACATTGATATTTCTCCCTAAATCCTCTATGCACTCATTTAAATCTATCCAAAAAGACTCCCTTTCTTCTACACTCTTCTCACTGCCAGGCCCATATGCACTTACAAAAACCCACATCTCCTTTCCTGGTTTCACCTTCATCCACATTATCCTTGAGGAAACCTCCTTCCACTCCACTACATGTTTACCTATCTCTATAATAATAAACACAGAAAATGCGATCAAGCCAGTTCACAGATAAAATCAGGACACTGACATCCTCATATACCCACTCACCCCATGTGATGGAAAGATACACGAGGACAATAGTAAAGGACAAAATGTCAAGCTGGAGAGCAGTAATGAATGGAGTGCCACAAGAGTTCAGTGGTTGCACCAATAATGTTTCTTGTCTATGTTCTATGTCAGTGACATGATAGAAGGAACAACAAGCTATACCAACATGTTTGCAGATGATGCAAAAATCATGAGAAGAGTGAAAAATGAGGACTGTAGAATATTGCAAAAAGATCTAGATACTATTTTTGCATGGAGCCAAGAATGGGAAATGAAGTTCAATACCAAAAAATGCAAAGTACTGGAAATGGGCAATAGTAGCAAAAGGCCATCCTTAACCACTTTAGTACAATAACACGTACGTAGGCATTATGAGGCACAAGTGGGTACATGAGGATGCTGGCATCTGAATTTTTATTATATATTTTATTTGTAGTTGTACATGAGTTACCTGAGATTCTGTGAACTGGTTTGATCATGTTTTCTGTGTTTGTTATTACTCAGAGTAAAAGAGGAGTAATACAGCAATGACTTTATATTTTATTTGTAGTTGTACATGAGTTACCCCAGATTCTGTGAACTGGTTTGATCATGTTTTCTGTGTTATTACTCAGAATAAAAGAGAAGGAGTAATACAGCAATGACTTTATATTTCATAATGCGAGTAGTGTGATGGAAATTACATATAGCCTATGCTGGGTGTGAAAATTTGAGTTGTACTGAAGTGGTTAAACTAGTCCTTAGGAAGGAAACACATTACAAAAGCAAAAGAGGAGAAAAACTTGGGAGTGTTGATAAAAGACAACCTGTCACCTGACAGACATATCAGCAGAATTGTGGGGAAGACATATGGACTACTGCAGAAAATTAAAGTGGCACTCCATTATATGGATGAAGAGATGAAAAAAATCATCAAAACCCTGATACATGCAAGACTGGAATACACATTAGAAGTATGGTCCCCACACTGAGTGAAGAATATAAGCAAGATTGAGAGAATACAAAGGGTAGCAACCAAACTGGTCCCCAGCCTGACAGAAACCATATGAGGAAAGACTAAAGGTTTTGTTTCTGCCAACCTTGAAAGATTGAAAAGAAAGAGGTGGCATGATTACAGTGTTCAGGTCACTAAAGGGAATGGATTGCATTGATAGAAGAAATCTGATTAAAGATGGAGGGCTTTAAAAGGTTGTGGAAGTAAATTAAGAAGGACTGCATGTTGAAAGGGTATGAAAAAATACAGTTTTCCATATAGATGTATAAATATGTGGAATAGCTTAGAAGGTGATATAGCCCAAGCTCAAACAAGACATGAGTTCCGATCTAGACATAATAATTGGAAATCAGAGATATGATTAAGAATTAGGTAAATACATAGGCAACATCATATAGAAGAGGTTAACAATTGTTTTGACCTAAAAAACAATGTTTTGTATTTCTTCATCTCTTCTATATACAAAGGGCTTCTTCCTCCTTATAAGGGAAGTAGCCAAGTCATCATCATATCTTACTATTGTATAAACATCTACAATTTTAAATTATAACCAAATTTTTGAACATTTTTTCTCCCTCCTTTTCTCTTTGGTGTTATTTTGTAATTGTACTTTATATTTACCAAATTGCATGTAATTCGAATGAGCATATTATGGATGGGGAGGTACACACCTGTTTTATACCCCAGCTGGAGTTGGGTAGAGGTGTAAAACTGAGGAACTCATATGTGGTAAAATATTTTATTTCCCAGGAAATTTGTATGCTTGAATAACAACATGGACTCCAAAAGGAAGGATAATGAGTTGATCCATGCATTGGTGCAGGACACCTATGAATCACTCTTCCCCCTTCCATCAGCCTTTGAGCTTCCACCTATGTACAGAAATCGCTTCTTGTATGCATCAGAGCTGGAGAGCTGGAAACAGTGGCGCAACTTTGTGCGTGCACTGGTATACGCCAGTGTTGCTTCATTGATATTGCTAACCCTAATCAACTTCTTCAGTACTGAAGTAAGTGGCATTGCATGTCTGTTGGCTTGTTCATGTACTTACCATATGTTAACATATAAAGCAACTGGGTTTACAAGACAGTCCCCAAATTTTAATGTTAAACTGAAGGTTTTTAGCCATACTTACTGTACAAGACAACCCAGCCTTGTACAGAAGGGTTATGACTTTTTTTCAGGTAGCCTGTGTTGGTAAATGATGAACTTTTTTTTACATACATATACCAAGGCTTTTTCCCCCTTACAAGGGAGGTAGCCAAAAAGGAAAGGCATAAAATCATTCCCACCCATTTCATCCCTGAATACACTCCACACCCCTCCACCCTCCCTCTTATCTTAGCACCTCCTGGATGACAGGTCATCCCTGCACCTTGTCCACTGCCTTGGGTCAGAAGCAGTGTCGCAAGACACAGCACTCACAAAAATATATTTTGTTAAATTGTGAGAAAAATCCTATTTACAAAAGTCTTTGTTTGCAATTGAATATAGCATACAGTAAACTTTAAAAAAGGGTTTTAAAATTGTGAATTACTGCTTATAAACTTGCTGTTAAGATATTTGTCAGTTTTGCAAGTGCTGTGAAGCTCTTCCATCAGCTTCACAACTCACTCAGCCAGTATATTTGAATGAGGCATATCAAGCATTGATTGTTCCTCCATCCAGTGGGTGGAAAAAAATCCTAAAGTCTTAGGACACTTCAATTTAGAGACAGTATCATGTAGTTCATTATAAGTGTCTTTAAATAGTGCTGATTTGAGAACCATGCCTTTGCCCATGTAGTTGCAATGAAGTTGCAAATAGTTTTCAGCAGATCTCTCCATTTTGGAAGGAGAAAAAGCAATCAGTACAAAGATTGCCTCTGGATTCCACCTGGCACTGTGAAGGGAGGGCAGCTTCTGCCAGTTCATATGAGTCAATTTTTCCTCCGTCAGGTAGAAATTATATGCTTCAGAGTTGAAAAAGAAACTTGAAGTCATCTTTCCATCCAGGGTTTTCATGTGTTGGCATTATTTCTGTGCCAGAATAGCTTTTTATAAGTCCTCCTGTGTTTGAGATGAAATGTCTGAGAAGTATGGTAGGGGTTACCGTATTTTCCGGCGTATAGTGCACGACTTTTTTCCGTTGGAAGGGCCTAAAAATGGGGGGTGCGCGTTATCCGGTGGTGCGCATTATCTACGGCCTATGATAAAAATTCTGCGGCTGTATGTGTAATTTTTTTCACAACGTGACGATGTTGGCCGTCACAAAGTCAGGAGGCACACTTCTCCGTGACGTTCCGTGAGAACAAGAAGAACAGCCATGGTGACATGAAAGAATACGCCAGCATGGGCTACCGTATATAAATATTTGGTATAGGTAGGTATCGAATCTTATTTTTCATGTTTAAATAGGCCTAAACACCGTGAAACAGGATCAATATTCATGATATTTGCCCATGTTCACAGCATCCTAGTTTGAATTTTTATGTTGGCTTTGTTGCTTCACTTTAGGTATAGTACAAATTCCGTTGTGGCCGTTCATAAACTCGTGTCAAACACCTGACTACAACACCCTCTTTCGGGAGTTAAATTAACTAAACATCACCTCGATGAGAGACTGTCTTATTTCACCACTGTCATTGCAGGTTCAAAGCTAAAATGAAACTGTCTGTAGTTTGTTTCTGTATATTTTACTTTCAATAAACTTTTTTTTAGATCATATTTCCTACAAAATATTTAAGCTACAAAGTAATAAGGGACCAACGCACAACATGAGTCATATACAGTACCGGTACATGTAGTTCCGACTTTTTCTTAGTTGTGTCCTGATTGATGCCTAAACTAACATTTAATTTAGTGACAAATCAACAGATTTCCCAGCGGTGGCTCTAGCCAATGAAAAATACTTCTCCATGTTAGCTCATTCACATGATATAAATACCGAGGTAAAACTGTGTTATAGACAAATGCGATCGGGCATGCGCGTTATACGTCGGTGCGTGCTATCTGTGTACTGAGATAACGAAGTGCATGGGTGCGCATTATAACCCGATGTGCATTTTAAGCCGGAAAAAACGGTACTAGGATGGGTAGAGTGAGAAACGAGGAGAGCAGGAGTGGAAAAGGAGATGGCAGATAGGGCTGATGAAAGATTATTGGGATGGTTTGGACACATGGAAAGAATGAGTGATGAAAAATTAGTAAAAGTCCTCCAGCACTCTACCACTTTCTAAACAAACATTAAACAACCTCACCAGCTAGTCCATCACTGTACCTTCCTTTTTTAGGCACTCTGCATGACACCCATCCAACCTAGGTGCCTTACCAGATCTCATCATTTTAACTCCTTCCATACGGTGACGCCTACGTAGGCGTCATGAAGAGCTAATGGGTACATGAGGATGCTGATGTCGGCATCTTGATTATATTTATTGTAGTCGTACCTCCGTGACCCCCATACTCTGTAAACTGGCTTCATCATATTTTCTATGGCTATCAAAATTCAGGGGTGAAAGAGAATGATCGATACAGCCATGACTTTATTTTTGATAATGCGAGTATTATGACGCAACATCGTACGTCTGGCAGCTAATGCTGCCCGAGAGATTTTGGCCTGGAGTGAAGTGGTTAATAACTGCTTTCACCTCAGCTCTCCTGATTTCTCATCCATTTTCCTCATTCATCAATGTTATTTTTTTAGCACTTACCACTACAACTCCCTATCCTCCTTCACATTTAACAACTCTGTAAAATACTCTGCCCATCTTCCTCTTACACCGTCTCTTCCATTATCATCTCTCTATCTGTACCTTTTACCATTTCTTCTCTACTTGATTCACCTCCTCTTCCTCTCTTAATTTCCTTCCTAAGCATCTTTTTATTACTTTCAAAATTTTCTGTCATACTCTTACCCCATTTCACATCTGCTCTCTTCTTTGCCTCTTTTATATTGTGCTTTACTTTGTACTTCTCATATGATACATCCTATTTTGTAACCAATCTGTCAATGCTCGCATCTCTTCTACAACCTTCTTTGCTTCATCATCCCACCACTCGCTACCTTTCTTTCTATTTCTTCCCATCCTTCTTGTTCCATACACCAACTTTGCTCACCTTGTGACTCCCTCCTTGAACCATCCCATTCCTCCTTCCCATTCCTCCTTCCCATTCTTCTCTCAGTGAAGGCAGTTAAGATGATGAGAGCAGGTAAGGCACCTGGTTTGGATGGACGTCATGCAGAATGTCTGAGAAAAGGAGGTACAGTAATGGTGGACTGGCTGGTGAGGTTATTTAATGTTTGCTTAAGAGAGGATAGAGTGCCAGAGGACTGGAGGAGTGCCTGTATAGTTCCACTTTACATGGGAAAAGGGGACAAATGTGAGTGTAGTACTTTAAGAGGGATTGGCTTTTTAAGTGTAGTTGGAAAGGCTTATGGTAGGGTCTTGATTGAGAAGATTAGGAGAGGAACAGAGGGAGTAATTGGTGAGGAACAGTGTGGGTTTAGGACAGGTAGAGGTTGTGTAGATCAGATCTTTGTGGTAAGACAGATATGTGAGAAAGCTATAGAAAAAGGTAAGGATGTTTTTTGGGCTTTTATGGATCTGGAAAAGGCTTACGACAGGGTAGACAGGAAGGCACTATGGGAGGTTTTGCAGATATTCAGGATAGAAGGAAAGCTTTTAGGAGGTGTCAAGAGTTTTTACGATAGTAGTAGAGCGTGTGTCAGTATTGGAAATAGAGAGAGTGAGTGGTTCGAGGTAAGGGTGGGACTTCTTCAGCAATGTGTTATGTCACCCTGGCTGTTCAATTTATACATGGATTGAGTGGTGTGAGAGGTAAATGCAAGGGTGGTGAATCAGGGATTGGAGATGGTTAAAGAAAATGAAGAAAAGTGGGAGATATGCCAGCTGTTGTTTGCAGACAACACTGCGCTTGTAGCAGGATCAGAGGAGTGATTGAGGAAGTTAGTGACAGAGTTTGGGAAAGTGTGTTAAGGAATGAAATTGAAGATAAATGTGGGTAAAAGTAAGATGATGAGATGTACAAGGGGTGAAAGTGGCAGTAGACTGGAATTAAGTATTAAGGGAGAGAAACTGGAAGAAGTGGATAGTTTTAGATACTTGAGTGCGAATGTGGCAGGAAAGGGAGGAGTGGTGGTGGAGGTAGAATGTAGATTGAGAGAAACGAGTAAATGCCTTGGTGGATTAAAAAGTGTAATGAGAAATAGACATTTGGGAATGGATGCTAAGAGGAGATTGTATGAAGGAGTAATTGTGTCAACAGCACTGTATGGGGCAGAAACATGGAACATAAGAGAGGAAGAGAGAAGGAGTTTGAATGTGTTTAAGATGAGGTGTCTGAAAAGTTTGATAGGGGTTACTAGGCTGCATAGAGTGAGAAATGAGGAGATGAGGAGGAGAATTGGGGTGGAAAGGGAGTTGGGAGATAGGGTTGATGAAAGAGTATTGGGATGGTTTGAACACATGGAAAGAGTGAAGAAAGACTAGTGAAAGAGGTGTGGAAGGAGTGAACATGAGGGGGCGACCTAGGATGAGATGGATAGATGGGGTAAAAAGGGCTTTGGGGAAGAAGGGAATGTTTTGGGGAAGGATGGGTGAGGACAGAAGACAGGGGTAAATGGAGAATGGTTGTATATGGATGATGATGTGATCAATGAGGTGGAATGGGTGGGGGAAGGGGGGTGAGGAAGTATGTGTGAGAAAAATTTGATACAGCCCGAAGGGATTTCTCCCCATCTTTTCTGCATGAGGGGACAGAGAGGGGGAGGTTGCCAATTTAATGAAGCGTCCTTGCTGTGGATGTGCTGTGTCTTGCAACACTGCTTCTGACCCAGGACAATGGACAAGATGCAGGGATGACCCGTCATCCAGGTGTCAAGATAAGAGGGAGGGAAGTGGAGTGTGATAGGGATGGAATGGGTGGGAGTGTTTTTTTTTGCTACCTCCCTTATAGGGGGGGAAAAAGCCTTTGGTATATATATGTACTCCTACTTTTCTTTCTCATGTAAGCACTTCTTTCCCAATTAATACCTCTTAACTCATTTTATGATGCAAATGGTAGTTGTAAATGTTTGAGCAGTATGCTACCAGTCTTTTTTTAAGACGTGTGAATCATGAATACTAATAAATCTATATATCAAAGGCTTTTCCCCCATATAAGGGAGGTAGTCAAGTCAAAAGGCACATACCCACTCCCAGAATGAAGAGATGATCAAACTCATCAAAACCCTGATACATCCAAGACTGGAATATACATCAGTAGTATGGTCCCCACACAGAGTGAAGAATATAAGCAAGATTGAGAGAATACAAAGAGCAGCAACCAAACTGGTCCCCAGCCTGGCAGATAAACCATATGAGGAAGTACTAAAGGTTCTGTGTCCACCAGCGTTGAGAGAATGAAGAGAAAGAGGTGACATGATCGCAGTGTTTAGGTTATTTAAGGGGATAGATTACATTGATGAAAAAGATCTACCTCTTAAGGTAGAAGTAAATTAGGAAAGACCACATGTCAAAAGGATGTGAAGAAATAGTTTTCCATATAGATGTGTAAATGTGTGGAATAACTTAGGTGATATAACCAGAGCTCAAACAATACATGAGTTCAAATCTAGAAGTGATAATTGGAAATCAGAGATATAGATGAAGTTGGAACCATACATGAATTTGAGTCTAGGTATGTTAGAAAATTAGAGAATAGGAAAGCAGACACAACGAGTGTTGCTCCTTTCTTGTGTTCTACAATTAGGTAAAAACCCATTTCATTCCTAACCATTCCACTCCCATCCACCACTCTTTCTTCCCTCTCATCTTAGCTCCTCATGTATGAAGAAATGGTAAAGAAAATGCTAGTTACACTGATAAGACCAAAATTGGAGTACGCTGCAACACTATGGACACATAGTTCTAAATAAAACAAAGAAGCTAGAAAGAATTCAAAGAGCAACAACAAAGATGGCACCAACACTCTTCAATTTGACTTACAAAGAAAGATTGGATAAACTAAATCTACCAACCCTGGAACAAAGAAGAGAAAGAGGTGATTTGCTAACCATCTACAGAATTATGAAAGGGATGGAAATTCTTGATAGAGATGACTTACTAATGTGGGGCAAAAAAAAAAAAAAACAAGAGGACATGAGAAGAAACTTAAGAAGGACAGTTACAGAAGAGATCTTAAAAAGAATAGCTTCCCACACAGAGTGATAGATATCTGGAACAAACTGAATGAGGAAACAGTGAGTGCTAAAACTGGATGCAAAAAGATACAAAAGCAGGTCACTATGAGCATAGCTCTCTTCCCATAAAATACAAGGTAAATTCCTACATCCTACTCACTCCCCTGGGTCAAAAGCAGTGCAGCAAGACACAGTGGATCCACAGCAAGACCATTTCACTTAATCAGTAAACTCCCCCTCTGTTCCCTATTGCAGAAAAAGAGAAGATTGGACGAAGTCCCTTTGGGCTGCATCAAAGCATCCACATAACCACTCCCTATTCCCATCCTTACATCACAGTATCATCTATACACAGCCATTCTCCACTCACCCCTATCTCCTGCCTTTTCCTTTCCTTACTCAACATAATTCTCCTCTTGCTCAAAGCCCCTTTCAGCTCATCCATCCATCTCATCCTCAGTTGCCTGAAGTTCACTCCATCCACCTTTACAATCCACACCTCTTTTACTCTTCCTTCACTCATTCTTTCCATGTGTCCAAACAATCCCAATACTCTTTCATCTGTCCTATCTGCCATCTCCTTTTCCACTCCCACTCTCCTCCTCACCTTGTTTTTACTGTATTCAAACTTGTAACCCATACCATACTTCTCAGACATTTCATCTCAAACACATTTTAAACTTTTCCTCTCTACTTTTCTTAAATTCCAAGTCTCAGCTTCATACAGTGCTGTCAGCATAATCACCCCTTTATATAATCTCCTCTTTACATCAATTTCCAAATGCCTATTTCTAATGACACTTTAATTCCCCAAGGCATTTACTTGCTTCCCTCAATCCACAATTTATCTCCACCTCCACTCCTTTCTTTCCTGCCACATGCGACCACAAATACCTAAAGCTGTCCACTTCCTCTAGCCTCTCTCCTGTAAAACTTAATTCCAACTCTACCATCTTCTACCCTTGCACTTCCTCTAGCCTCTCTCTTGTAAAACATAATTCCAACTCTACCATCCTCTACCCTTGCACATCTCATCACTTTACTTTTACCCATATTTACCTTCAAATTTCTCTTATTGCATACCTTCCCAAACTCTATCACTACCTTAATCCCCCATTAAACCAAGCCACGAGTGCAGTGTTGTCAGCAAACAACTGGCTCACCTCCCACTTTTTTCCATTTTATTTAAATATCTCTTTCCCTGCTCATTACCATCATATTCACCTCCTGTACCACCATCCCATTCATGTAGATATTGAACATGACACATCCATGATGCAATCCCACCTTTACTTCAAACCACACTCTTTCCATTTCCAGTTCAAACACAGGCTCTACTACTCTCATAAAAACTCTTGACTGCCCTTAACAGTCTTCCCCAACCCTATATATCTGCAAAACCGCCCACAGTGCATTGCTGTCTACCCTGTCATAAGCTTTCTCCAAGTCCATAAAGGCCCAAGAAATATCCTTATTTTTTGTTAAAGCTTTCTCACATATCTACCTTACCACAAAAAGCTGATCCATGCAATCCCTACCTTTCATAAACCCACACTGCTACTCACCAGTTACTTCCTCTGTTCCTCTCTTGATTCTTTCAGTTAAAACCCATAAGCCTTCCCAACTACATTCAACAAACTGATCCCTATAAAACTACTATACTCAGGTTTGTCCCCCTTTTCCTTATAAAGCAAAACTATACAGACACCTCCAGGCACTCTACCCTCAGACACACATTAAACAATCTCACTAGCCAGTCCACTATTACTCTACTGCTCTTCTTCAGACACTCCACATGACACCCATCCAATCCAGGTTCCTTACTTGCTTTCATCATTCTCAAAATTACTTCCACTTCATCTTTTCTTATGTCTCCATTTTCCCCTCCCATCACTCATTTTCTTAGCTCCTCCCACTGCTGCCACCAACCCCTCCCTATCCTCCTCCAAAATACTCTGCCCATCTTCCTCATACAGCCTCCTCTTCTGTTAACATCTGTCCAACTGTGCCTTTTACATTTTCTTCTCTACATGACCGACTTCCCCTTGCTCTTAACTTCCTTCCAAAACATCTTTTTATTACTTTCAAAATTTTCTGTCATACTCCTCCTCCATTTTACATCTGCTCTCCTTTGTGCCTCCTTTATCCCATGTTTTACTTCTCTTTTTTCTTTGTACCTCTCACATGCTTCTTTCATCCTACTTTGCAACTAGTCCCTGAATGCTTGCTTCTTCTCTTCTACTACCTTCTTCACTTCATCCCACCACTCACTACCTTTACTTGTATATCCTCCCATCCTCATTGTTCCAGGCATGGTCGGAGCAACACGTATTTTCAGAGTGCTGGCTTACGAGCGAAAATATAAACAAGAAACGATCAGCGTAGGCCTTGTTGTTTATACGTGGGGTGGTAAGGCTGTGCATTCGTGGTGAAACAATGTAGGTCAAAATTGTATCTCTGTTACTTTCTTTTTTTCATTTTTTTTTATTGTTCTTAAAAATGGAAACCCCTAAATCCAAAGACGCAACTAAAAGAAGTCTGGAAGAAACAAAAATCGAAACTCCACTTGGAGTAGTGAGAAAAAAATCATGCTTCGCTTCAACACCAAGAGAATGCCAAAGATTAGACGTAAGTAGATTTTCCGGGTTTGAAAGAGAAGGAAATGGATTACTAAGAGTAGAGATGGATAGAGAACCCAGATACAGGAACATAATGAGGAGTAGAGATCTAAGTGATATCGTAGACGAACTATTAGAACTTAAAAGCGAATATAAGATAATGTACCAGGAAGTATCAAACTTAAGGAAAGCCAACGAAGAAAACAATAGGGAGATAGACGAGTTGAAAAAGGAATTAAAACAGCTTAAGGGTGATAATGAGAGGTTGAAAAGTGAGGATAATAGTAGGAACGAGGCTCTGAAACGAGAAATTAAAAGTCAAATGAAAGAAGTGACTGAAAAGGTGGAAGAAAAAATTAAGGAGAATGACCTACAGGAAATCAAAAAACAGTGGAAAATTGAGCAGGAAATATCCCTAAAGAAAATAATGGAACAACAAGTAAAAGACAACACAAAAGAAACTGTAATTCAGGTTATTAAAGAGAAAAGTAACCTAGTTAGGGACACAGTGGATAGAAAAAGGTGTATAGTAGTCTATGGCATTAAAGAAAAGCACAATGTACCAAGATATCAGAGGGAAAAGGAAGAAAAAGAGATTGCCAAAGAAATACTAAAGGAGTTACAAACAGATGAGTTAGGCTGGGACCAAGAAACCGAGGAAACTCATTGAATGGGCAGGTACTCTAAAGATAAGCAGTATAGACCATTAAAAGTAAAACTTAGATCGCAATCAAGTGTAGAGGAAATTTTAACTAGAACAATGAGATTAGCAAGCAGTGAACAGTACAAAAATATATTGATTAAAAAGAAATGAGTGAGGAAGAAAAAGACAAAGAAAAGGAACTTAGGAATGAGGCAAATGAAAGGAATGAGAATAGAACTGAAAAAGAAAAGGAGGAGTTTTTTTGGAGAGTGATAGACATGAGGCTGAGGAAAAAATACATAGTCATAGGGAAAATGGAAACAAAGAAGACAGAAGGGGAGGAGGAGAAAGGAAACTAAAAATAGCTTACACAAATATAGACGGAATAATCTCGGGAATAAACGAATTAAACAATTTTCTAGTATTAGAAAAACCAGACATAATGGGAATTGTAGAAACCAAATTAAAGTTCATACTAACACCCCACACTGTGGGACAAGGTGAATATAACTGTTGGACAAAGAATAGAAAGAACAAACAGGGCGGAGGAGTTTTAATTTTGGCCAAGAAAGATTTAACTGTAACAAAAATAACTGAAGGAAAAAATAATGTAGAATCAATTATAGTGCAAGTCGAAGGTAAAAAAATGAAGAAAAGAAAATTTGCAGTGGTATATGTACCTTTTAAAACACAAGCCTGGACAGAAAGGGATCATGCCGAGTTACTAGATGATACAAAAGAAGAACTAATTGAAACACTGAAGGATGGAGGAAATACAGTAATTATGGGTGACTTTAATTCAAAAGAAATATGCTGGGAAGATATGATAGTGAAAGGGGGGGAGAAACACTGGGGCAATGTACTCCTTGACTTGACCATTGAATACACAATGACCCAGTGGATTAGAGAAAATACTAGATATAGAGGAAATGAAGAACCCTCAAAATTGGACTTAATACTTACGACAGAACCTGAGATAATCGAAAATATTATTTACAAAACTCCGATAGGAAAAAGTGACCACGTACTAATAGAATTGGAATTGAAAGAACAAACACACCAAAACAAAAATGATAAACATAGAATAGGAAGACCTATGTATAACAAAACAAACTTTGAGAAACTTAAAATATTCTTTCGCAATGCAAACTGGGAAAAATTCTAAAACGAAGATACAGGGATAGAAGAAAAATGGAACATACTAAAAGAAATTTATAATGAAGGAGTGAACAAAATTGTACCACAACAAAAAATGGAAAAGGCATATATAAAGAACTGGTACAACAAAAGATGTAGTGAAGCAAAGGAAAAAAGAGACAAAGCTTGGAAAAAATGGAAAAGAGATAAGAAACAAAGCAAATGGCAAACATACATCAAACTAAGAAACGAATATGTAAAAATACGCAGAGATGAAAAGAGAAATTATGAAAAAAAGATAATAGACAAATGGAAAGAAGAACCCAAACTATTTTACAAATATGTAAATGGAAAACTGAAAAACAAAAAAGAAATAGAAAAACTGCGCCAAGATAAAAAAGGAATTTACAGAAGAACTGGAAATGGCTGAAATAATGAACAACCACTTCAGATCAGTATTCACAATAGAAAACTCGCCTAACAATGAAGTTAGAGAGAATTATCCCCAGCAATGAAAGAAATAAATGTAACACAAAAAGAAATCGGTGATCAAATTAAAACCCTGGATGTCAGAAAATCACATGGCCCAGACGGAATAGCAAACTGGATACTGAAAGAATGCATGGAAGAATTAACTGACAAAATATATGATATAATTAAATCCTCACTTAAAGAAGGAAAAGTACCATTGGACTGGAAAAAAGCAAACATTGTACTAATTTATAAGGGAGGTGATAAGAAAGATCCATCTAACTACAGACCAGTCTCACTAACAAGCACAATAGCAAAAATTTGTGAAAGAGTGATCAAAAACAGATGGGTTAAATACCTGGAAGAAAAATCTATACTGAACCCAAATCAATTTGGATTTAGACAAGGGAGATCCTGTACAACAAATCTGATCTGCTTTTACTCAAGATTAGTAGACATAAGACAAGAAAGAGATGGATAGGCAGACTGTGTTTTTCTGGACTTGCAAAAGGCATTCTATAAGGTACCTCATAGGAAACTAATAAATAAGATAGAGTCAAAAGGTGGCATCAGAGGAAAATTATTGGAATGGATGAAAGACTTCCTGATTGGGAGGAAAATGAGAGTTGTAATTAGAGAAAAATTCTCCAACTGGGAAGAAGTAAAAAGCGGTGTCTCGCAAGGATCAGTACTGGCCCCTATCATGTTCGCTGTATACATTAATGACATGAATGAAGGCGTGGAGTGCTATATAATTTTTTTTGCAGATGCAAAATTACTTAGGAAGGTAAAAACAGAAGAGGACTGCAACTCATTGCAACAAGATCTGGACACAATATGGAATTGGACTCAAAAGTGGGAAGTAAAATTCAATATTAAGAAATGCATTATAATGGAATTTGGAAAGAGTAGAAACAGAATATCAAAAGATTACAGAATTGGGGAAGAAAAAATAAAAAAGAAAAACTATGAAAAAGATCTTGGAGTGATGATTGGAAAGGACATGAAACCAGATAAGCATATAAATAAGATGTTCAGAGAAACCTACAACTTATTGAGAGCAATCAAAGTGGCATTTACTTATATGGATGAAGAAATGATAAGGAAAATACTAACTACACTAATAAGACCAAAACTTGAGTACGCATCATCACTTTGGACACCCAGTACCAAAAAGAATATTAAGAAACTAGAAAGATTACAAAGAGTGACAACCAAACTAGCACTGACACTCACCGAACTAACATATGAGCAAAGACTATCCAAATTGAACCTACCAACTCTGGAACAAAGAAGAGAAAGAGGACATTTGCTATCTACAGAATAATGAAAGGAATGGAAGTTTTAGGCAGGAACGACCTATTAGTGTGGGAAAACGGTAAAACAAGAGGACATGGAAAAAAATTGAAAAAGGATAGTTATAGAAAAAAACTTGAAAAGGAACAGTTTCCCACACAGAGCGATAAATACATGGAACAAATTAGACAACAAAACAGTATGTGCTAACACTATACAAGATTTTAAGATAAACTTGATGCGGAGAGATACAAAGACGGGTCACCACGAGCATAGCTCCCCTCCCGTATATTACAACTAGGTAAATACATACCATCTTTGCACACCTTGTCTCTCCCTCCTTGAAACGCCCCAATTCTTTTTCCGCTCTTATCTCTGCTCTATCCTTCAGCACATCCCATGCTTCTCTCGGCTCTTCCTTTTACTCCTGCTACTTTTCCTTCTCATTTAAACAGTTTACTCTAGCACCTCTCTACCTTCTGCCATTTTCCTCATTTTCCACATATCCTCCACTCTCAACTTACCTTCCACCAAAAATTTATCTGATATTCCTCCACTCTTCCCTAAGAACAGGAACATCCAGAACTCTTCCTGCTCTTTTGCTGATAAAACTGAGAGAAAAATTCTAAGCCTCTACAATTGATTAATTGTTGTCTCAAGTTTCACTGAGTGGAAAACCTGACTCCCCACATTGGTTGGCAGCAGTCCTCAGGTCCTCCAACAGATCTCTGAAAAAAAAATTAGACTTTTGTCTGTATTGTATTAATGTGGGACTGTTTCCATGTCACCAGCTGAAAGTGGTAAGAGAAAGGAACCAGTTGCCACTTGTCATCTCTCCATGTGTGAAAAAATGTAGGAAATACAGTTGAAGTTCTTAGAGATCTTGGGTCCAGTCCAGAGACTGATTGTCATCCCCTTAGGGTTCCACCTCCAGATAGTTTTGAGGGGATAAATGAGTTTTGAAAATGGACAGCCTTGGTGTCCTTCTTCCAGGATAAGCACTTGCATGTACCCATCATTGGTGAATGGGGAAGGTAAGAAATAATAGAATGAAGAAGGGTTATGTATGAGCTTGAAAGGATGACACAATAATCTGGAAGGGAAGAGAAAAGGGACTTTGAAAAGAATATTATTGATGAATGCAAAGATAAGCTAAAGCTGTTCTACAGTAAATTGGGACACAAGGAAGGAAACTCATAGCTGATAGTGGATGGAGAACTCTATGAAAAGGTATCAACTCAGGCTGAAATAATGAACAAAACTTTCCAGTCTGTTTTCACTAAGGAAAATTATTTCTTGGATGAGGGAAATGTGAACATTCACTAGTTTGCTAATGATATAAAAATCATGAATTTGTCTGTCTGTCTACAGTACAGGTACTCCTCATTTAACGACCTACTCGGTTAGCGATGACGCGGAGTTACGACGGGCTTTATGACAGACGTTTAACGTAAATCTCCCGAAGTTACGACGTGTACGATAATTAAGTTGGCTGAGGCAAATTTGTATGATGTTATAATTGAACTTGTATGGTGGATATTAGCTGTGAGGTAAAATGTTCTGAAGCTTGGGTCTACATTACCATCCTGCAAGCTGCAAAAACTACCTGGGGTACAGTATATACCGGTAGTGGTATATTTTTAGTTTCGACCATGGGCGCAATATAGCAATAGAAAATTAATTATTAATTTTGTAAATTATAATGTATCAAAGTAATATGCAATTTCGTGAGCGGAAAAAAAAAAAGTGCTAAAACAAATTTCGTAAGTAACGAAGTCATGTCGGACGAATGGTACACCATGTTTGTTATGATAGATGCCGATGTCGAAGAAATAAAAGGATGATGAATTCGTCTAACCTAAACTAAACTAACCTGACCTGTGTTTGATAAATCATTACCTGCAAATTAGATGTCATCTGGCTTGTCCTCGTTGTCGTCGTCAACGTTTGGCAGACGACAAGATGGCGTCCCAATCCTATGCTACCGACTTCGTTCATTAGCATATTTTCTTGTAGCATGGTATTTTTTACTTTCATTTCCGCCCACAAAATTGCATATTACGTTGATACATTTTAATTTACAAAATTAATAATTAATTTTCTATTGCTATATTGCGCCCATGGTCAAAACTAAAAAAATACCCCGGTATTCAATATGGAATGTCAGCATACACGGATTTGGTCATATACGGTAATTTCAGGAACCTAACCACCGTAAATAAACAGTAAATAAAGCTATAATGTACTGTATAAAAGAGGGAAAATACACGAAAATAAAGATACATGTATTGCTGGACATTGTACATACAGTACATGTACGTATATGTATACACTTTCGCTTAACGACCAATTCGGTTAACGACGGTGCGCTGGTCCCAATTGTCGTCGTTAAACGAGGAGTGGTTGTATATACCAAGGGGTTCTTTTCTCTCATTAGGGAAGTAAACAAGTCAAAACTTAACAACCACTCCCACCTATTCCACTCCCATTCACTACCCTTGTTTCCCTCTTATGATAGTTCCTTGTAGATGAAGGGTCGTCCCTGTCTCCCACCCACTGCCCAGTTCAGAAGCAATGGACTAAGACATAGCACATCCACAACAGGCCCGCTTCACTTACATGGCAATAACATCCCCACCCCCTCCCCATCACCTGTCATTACCAAAGGATCACCACAACAATGATTCTTTTGAATCACCATAAAAATACTTTTAAAGAAAAAATACTTTTTAGCTTTATGTTATACTTTATAGGTTACCCATCTCACATCTTCTTGAACATGATACACTACCTGTATACCAAGGGCTTCTCCCCCCTTATAAGGGAGGTAGCCATGGTAGACACACTAACCATGGAATAAAAACATAAAAACAGTTTATGTTAGTATATAAGGCAACTATGAAATCAACCCAAAAATACAGGGTTGTCTTATAATATAGGTGTAAAATGTGAATTTTAAGTTGTGTACACTACTGTATCAAATGCAACAGTCAATTTAATACCATCAAGCCACAGGATAGATCTTTTAGGAAATATATGGGAACTGTGCCCTCAAATCTTTGTGAATATCAAGGGTATATTGCATTAAGCAGAGTGGGTTAGGATCTATAGTGCAGATATCTTCATCCCAATGTGTCACTGCTTTGATTATCCACAGATTGAAGGATTGCGCCGCCGCTGGTGCCGACGAAAAAGACGGAAAGACCGTTTTGCTCATCCCCATGTGTGATATGATATAAAACTTCAACATTCTCAAAGCTTCTATGCAAAGAAGAGCCTCATCCTCAACTATTTAATGCACAACTTGAAATTCATCTCTTGAAGAGTTTTTTTTTTTTTTCATGAAAAGTAGCACTGAAATATTTGCTGTGATTATATTTACATATGTAAGAATGCATTTTTTGTGCACTGGGTATTGTTCAGCACATATTTGTAAGATTTATATATGCTTTTAGTTATGTATTTTTGCTGAAGACATGAAAATTTGAAATACTTTTGGTTATGTGAACCACATCTCATGAAAACCTCATTCATTAAATAGCAACAAATTATGCCGTCATTTTTTCAAACTATATACAGCAGGCCCAATATATTTGAACTTATTTCAATCCCCACAGATGTTTTGATATGGAATCGTTCAAATATTGGGTTAATTTTTCTTATAAGAATAATGTCAGTTGTATGTATTAGATTATACTGAAACCCCTCAAAATACCTATTAAAAACAATTATTTAGAAATATTGTACATTTGAATCTGTACAATAATAAATGCATAAAATCACTAATCCACAAATCAGAAGTTAAAACAACTGAATCAGAGGTCAAATATGTTGGTTTTTACTCTTATTTGATAGGTATTTCACTAATTTTACAGCAGTATTCAAAAAGAATCATTCACTTCATTTCATCACTCCATTTCAGCAGTGCAGTTGTAGTGCCATCTTGGAAAATGTTTGCTTGGATTACTGGGTATTATATATATTATTCTAGGTTAAATATAAATGATCATGATATACCAAAAGGCCTTTTCCTCCATTACACTGTAATTCATCATCACATCATTTCCTCCATTCACTGTCACATACACTTTGACACTTAGAACTTTCCATTTTCTCAAAACCCCCACCTTTCACACTCGTATTAAACCTGGCATCATCAGTGTTCCTTGTGCATCTCATGACTACTTCTACACACATTAATTCAACCTTTCTCATTCATTTCCATCCAAACTCATCATCAACTGTATCAGTCTCTCCTAGTGATAGCCACAAACACAGTATCATCAGCAAATAACTGATTCACCTTCATGTTCTTCCATTGTCACCCACCAGTTCCATACCTCTGCTGAGCAGTTTTGGATTTGGCTCCCATACATATTGAACAATATACCAAGGGCTTTTTCCCCCTTGCAAGGGAGGCAGCCAAGTGTAAAGGTAAGAACCCACTCCCACACATTCCACTCCCATCCACTACCCTTTCTTCCCTCTCATCTTAGCTCCTCATGAGTGACAGGTCATCCTTGTATCCTGCCCATTGCTCTTGGTCAGAAGAAATGCAGCAAGACACAGCACATCCACAGCAAGGCTGTTTCACTTAATCAGTGACCCCCCTACATCCCCTCATGCAGAAAAAGAGAAGATGGGGAGAAATCCCTTTGGGCTGCATCAAAATATTCATACATAACCATCCCCTACCCCCCCCTCCTGCATCCCCCACCCCCCCTCCTGCATCCCCACCCCATGTTTTCCCTTACCAGGGAGGTAGCCAAGTCAGAAGGCATATACCCACTCCCACCCATTTCATTCCCACCCACTCCAATATCCCCATCCACCACCCATTCCCCCCTTTCATCTTAGCTCTTCATGGATGATGGGTCATCCCTGTATCCCACCCACTGCTTTGGGTTAAAAGCAATGTAGCAGGACGCACTACATCCACAACAAGGCTGCTTCACTTAATCGGCGACACACACCCTCTCAAAAAGGGAAAAAAGAGAGCAGATTTAAAATGGGGAGGAGTATGACAGAAAAATCGTTAAGTAATAAAGAAATTAAGAAAAAAAATTCTTTTTACTTTTAAACTTTTCTGACATACTCCTCCCCCATTTTATATGTACTTATTTGAGGTGAGGAAGAGAGTTAGTGGTAAAGGAGATGGCAGATAGGGCTGATGAAAGATTATTGGGAAGGTTTGGACACATGGAAAGAGTGAGTGAAGAAAGATTATTAAAAGAGATGTGGAAAGCAGAGGTGGAGGGAGTGAACTTGAGGGGACAACTGAGGATGAGATGGATGGATAGGGTGAAGGGTGCATTGAGAAAGAGGGGAATGTCTGTTGAGCAAGGCAGGAAGAAGGCAGGAGAGAGGGATAAGTGAAGAGTGACTGTATATAGATGATACTGTTATGCAAGGAAGGGTGGGGCAGGGGATGGGGTGGTAGGAGATGCTTGTGTGTGAATGATGGCTTGATGCAGCCCAAAGGGTTTCTCCATGTCTTCTCTTTTTCTGCATGAGGGAACTGAGTGGGGGGATCATCAATTAAGCCTTGCTGTGGATATGCTGTGTCTTGTTACATTGCTTCTGACCCAGGGCAGTGCATGGGATACAGGGATGACCCATCATCCATGAGGCGCTAAGATGAGAGGGAAGAAAGGGTGGTGGAAAGGGTGGGAATAGGTACTTGCTTTTGACTTGGCTACCTTCCTTATAAGGGGGAATGGGTTCTTGGTAGATTATCTTGTTTTGCATATCTTCTTTTTTCTTTGTGCCTCTCATATGTTTCTCTCCTTTTACATACATTTGTAATATGCTCCACAAGACCTCTTTCAGTTAAGTAAAATACATTCTCCAAGCCCATGAAAAATCTAAAAACATTCTTATGTTTTGCCAAATACTTCTTGCATACCTGTCTTACCACAAAAAATTTGTCTCGAAATCCCAAGCTGCTACTCCACAAATCAACCTCAGTTCATTTCCAAATCCTCATAATATGTGCCCAAACTCCTTACTGACCACACTCAAGAGACTGATACCTCTAAAACTATATTCATACTTGTCTCAATTCCCTATGTATAGCAGGACTATACATGCACTCCTCCAGTCCACTGGGATACTTCTTTCTTTTAGACGGTTACCAATGAGAACGTCCTCTGTCAAAAACATCCTCACTTTTCTGTGTCTGAGTGAGAAACTTGGCCGATGTGTTTCAACAGGCAGGCATGGGCTGACCATGGAGGTCAAACAATAACGTATCGAATAACATATACATTTGGTTTTACAATGTTTATAAAAAAATCATACATACAGACATATACCAAAGGCTTTTTCCCCCTTACAAGGGAGGTAGCCAAAAAGCAAAGGCATAAAAACCATTCCCACACATTCCATTCCTAATACACTCCACCATCTACCCTCCCTCTTATCTTGGCACCTCCTGGATGATGGGTCATCCCTGCATCTTGTCCACTGCCCAGGGTCAGAAGACACAGCACATCCACAGCAAGCCCACTTCATTAGATCGGTGACCCTCCTCTCTCCATCCCCCATGCTACAAGCACAATGTCGTCAGCAAACAACAGCTGGCTCACCTCCCACTTTTCTCCATTTTCTTTAACCATCTCCAATCCCTGACCCACTACTCTTGCATTTACCTATTGCACCACCCCATCCATGTATAAGTTTAACAGCCAGGGTGACATAACACATCCCTGAAGAAGTCCCACCTTTACCTCGAACCATTCACTCTCTCCATTTCTAATCCTGACACATGCTCTACTACTCTTGTAAAAACTCTTGACAGCTCCTAAAAGCTTTCCTCCTCTCCCGTATATCTGCAAAACCTCCCATAGTGCCTTCCTGTCTACCCTGTCATAAGCCTTTTCCAAATCCATAAAAGCCCAAAAAACATCCTTACCTTTTCCTATAGCTTTCTCACATATCTGTCTTACCATAAAAATCTGATCTACACAACCTCTACCTGTCCTAAATCCACACAGTTCCTCACCAATTACTCTCTCTGTTCCTCTCCTAATCCTCTCAAGATCCTCCCATAAGCCTTCCCAACTACACTTAACAAGCTAATCCCTCTGAAACTACTACACTCACACTTGTCCCCTTTTCCCTTGTAAAATGGAACTATACAAGTTCTCCTCCAGTCCTCCGGCACTCTACCCTCTCTCAAACAAACATTCAATAACCTCACCAGCCAGTCCACCATCACTGTACCTCCTTTTTTCAGACACTCTGCATGACATCCATCCAGACCAGGTGCCTTACCTGCTCTCATCATCTCAACAACTGCCTTCACTTCATCCTTCCTTATTTCTCTTCCATTTTCCTAACTCATCACAGTCATTTTCTTAGCACTTCCCACTGCAACTACCTTTCCCTCCCTATCCTTCACATTTAGCAACTCCTTAAAATACTCTGCCCATCTTCCTCTTACTGCCTTCCCTTCCATTATCATCTCTCCATCTGCACCTTTTACCTTTTCTTCTCTACTTGATTCACCTCATCTTCCTCTCTTAATTTCTTTCCAAAACATCTTTTTATTACTTTCAAAGTTTTCTGTCATGCTCTTACCCCATTTCACATCTGCTCTCTTCTTTGCCTTCTTTATCTTATGCTTTACTTCTCTTCTCTTTTCTTTGTACCTCTCATATGACTCCCTCGTCCTATTTTGTAACCAATCTGTGAAAGCTCACTTCTCTTCTACAACCTTCTTTGTTTCCTCATCCCACCACTCACTACCCTTCCTTCTATTTCCTCCCGCCCTTCTTGTTCTACACACCATCTTTGCACACCTTATGACTCCCTCCTTGAATCATCCCCATTCCTCCTCCACTCCTAGTTTTACTCTATCCTTCACTCCCTCTCTCTCCTCTCTCAGCTTCTTCTTGTACTCCTTCTCCTTTTCCTTCTCATTTAAGCAGTTCACTCTAAGCACCTCATTTAAGCAGTTTACTCTAAGCACCTCTTTACATTTTGTCCTTTTCCTCTTTCTCCATCTGTCCTCCACTCTCATCTTACCTTCTACCAAAAAATGATCTGATATTCCCCCACTCTCTCCCCTTAGAACATGTACATTCTTAACTCTTCCTGTTATACTATCTACCACTACATAGTCCATTAATGCTCTATTAACCCTCTCCCATGTGTACTTATGCATGACTTTCCTCTGAAACACTGTATTTAATATCATCAACTCTCTAGACACATCACCATCAACTCTCCACTACGGTTCTTTCCTGGAACTCCACATTTCCCAATCACTCCATGTATTGGTTTATTCCCTACCCTAGCATTAAGGTCTCCCAATACTACTGCTTTGACATTCCTCCCTAATCCCTCTATGCACTCATTTAAATCTATCCTAAAAGCCTCTTTTCTACACTCTTTTCACTACCAGGCCCATATGCACTTACAAAAACCCACATCTCCTTTCTCAGTATCACCTTCATCCACATTAACCTTGAAGAAACCTCTTTCCACTCCACTACACATTTACCTATCTCTTCACTTACTAGTATAGCCACCCCATTTACATAAAAAATCATATCCAGAATAAAAATCAAATATACAAAATAATAAAATTAGCAAAAAGAAAAAAAACTGTTTTGCACATTACAATGTTTTTATCAGGTCACACTTATATCTTTATTTGAAAAATTAACATATTAACAACTCTTTATTGTATACATATACCAAAGGCTCTTTCCTCCATACAAGGGAGGTAGCCACAAAACAAAGGCATAAAAACCACTCCCACCCATTCCATCCCCACATATTCCACTCCCATCCACCCCCTTCCCTCCCTCTTATCTTGGCTCCTCCTGGATGACGGGTCATCTCTGCATCTCACCCACTGCCCTTGGTCAGAAGCAGTGTCACAAGATACAGCATATCCACTGCAAGGCTGCTTCATTAAATCAGTGACCCCCCACTCCACCTCCTCATGCAAAATGGAGAAGACAAGGAGAAATCCCTTCAGACTGCATCAGTTTATTTTTCACACATCCTCACACATCCTCACCCCCCATCTCCCACCCACTCCGCATGCAGCACAGCATCATCCATACACAACCATTCTCCATTCACCCCAATCTTCTGTCCTTTCTTGTCCTTACTCAACAGACATTCCCCTCTTTCTCAAAGCCCCTTTTACCCCATCCATCCTTCTCATCCTGGGTTGGCCTTTCATGTTCACTCCTTCCACTTCTGCCTTCCACACCTCTTTTACTAATTTTTCTTCACTCATTCTTTCCATGTATCCAAATCATCCCAATACTCTTTCATCCACCCTATCTCCCAACTCCCTTTCCACCCCCATTCTCCTCCTCACCTCATTTCTCATTCTCTCCAGCCTAGTAACGCCCATCATACTTCTCAGGCACCTCATCTCACATTCAAACTCCTCTCTTTCTCTCTTATGTTCCATGTTTCTGCCCCATACAGTGCTGTTGGCACAATCACTCCTTCATACAATCTTTTAGCATCCATTCCCAAATGTTTATTTATCATTACACTTTTTAATCCCCCAAGGCATGTACTTGCTTCTCTCAGTCTACATTCTACCTCCATCTCCACTCCTCCCTTTCCTGCCACATTCACACCCAAGTATCTAAAACTAATACTATTTTATACAATTATTAAAATCAGGTACACTTTGCAATTTAAGGCAATACATGTATATTAAAACAATATAGAATAAGATATACATTTGGTTCTATAATGTCATGATGTTATAAAAATCACATAGACTAAATAGCAAGTATACAAAATAATAAAAATACTGAAAAAACCTGGCACAATTTTCACACAACATTGTCCATGTGCACATGATAGCCGATTCTACACATTGAAAGTCACCAAGAGAAATCAGCCTTACATAATAAATGCTTCACAGTTTTATGTCCTGTGATGTATTACTCCTTCTACAGAAAGACCTGGATAAAGTCTGGGAATGGAGTCAAAAGTGGGAAGTGAACTTCAACCTCAAGAAATGTAGTATTATGGAGTTTGGAAAAGTAAAAATAGGATATCAGGGCAATATGAAATTGGTACAAACAAAGTAAAAAAAAAGTTAGCTTGGAAAGGGACCTAGGAGTAATTATCAACAAAGACATGTCACCAGACAAGCATATCAACAAAATAGTTGGAGAAACCTTCAATTTACTAAGATCAGTGAAAGTGGCCTTAGACTACTTGGTTGAGGAAATGGTAAAGAAAATATTAGTCACATTGATAAGACCAAGATTGGAGTATGCTGCGACACTATGGACACCCAATACTAAAAAGAATATAAAGAAATTAGAAAGAATCCAAAGAGCAACGATAAAGATGGCACCAACACTCTAAATTGACATAAGAATAAAGATTGGAACTACCACCCCTGGAACAAAGAAGAAAAAGAGGAGATCCACTGACCATTTACAGAATTACGAAAGGGATGGAAGTCCTCGACAAATTATTTATTAAAGTGGGATAAGAGAAAAACAAGAGGACATGAAAAGAAACTCAAAAAGGATAGTTATAGAAGAGATCTGAAAAAGAATAGTTCCCCACACAGAGTGGTAGATATATGGAACAAATTGGATGAGGCAACAGTGTGTTCAAAAACTATACAAGAATTTAAGAACAAACTAGATGCTGAAAGATGCAAAGATGAGTCACTATGAGCATAGCTCTCTTTCCGTATGATACAACTAGGTAAATACAAAGGGAATAATTATCCTTACGTTTGGTGGTATTTCTTCCTTTGGTGGCATTTCAGTTTGTTTTCCAAGAGAAGATTAACTTGGAGTTCAATAAGATCTGCTTGTTCCTGGAGGAGTTTGTAGAATGACAGATTTCCACATTTGGCATGTCAGTTCAGGAACCTGTGCCATCCTTCAACATCGTTATTGATACAGATAGATTCATTGAAGACACACAATGTATGTGGTGCCCAAAGTCCTCTTGCTATCTATGTATCCCTAACATAGGTAATGAATTCTCCTAACTTCTGTGTTGTAGCTTTCTCTGCAAGGCTTTTGAACAATGCAGGGATATGATCAAATGGCAATTTTGGCAGAGCAAGAAATTTCCTTAATAGTTTGTGTATGCTGTTGTCATTCCTATACACAGGTGAAAGTCCAATTTCTTTAATTTTCCTCCAAAGGCATTGTGTCCAGTCCACCACAACTTTCTACACATGGGGTTCCTCACACATACATTCTATGGCCTTCAGTACCTTCTTGTAGTCCTCTTTCCTTTTTCCTGACATCAACATGAATGCTAAAGGAACTTGTTTTATGTCTTCACCGCTCCTAACAAATTTGTGTACTGTGAACAGTTGTGTAAATGGCAGCTTAACCAGTTTGAATGTTCTGTTTAAATATAACACTGCTTTCAACAACAACTGTACCATCTTATCCAATGCAAAGATGAGATCTCCTGTCACCAGCTTGGATATCCCTTTGAAGAAACACATCCCTGATGTAACTATATCCAGTTCAAAATCCACATGTGTGGGGTTTGTAGGTTGAATCTTCTGGCAGTGCCAATTTGCTGCTCTAGCTAAATTCTCTGGTTTTGACAGGCCAGGTAATATATTGCCAACAACCTCTCTAAATAACACCTGATTCACAATTTCTGCTGCAGATGTAAATATGTTTTCATTAACCATGGACTTCACTTGTTTTTTAACTTTTGTTGCAGTAGTGGCACCAAGTTGACTTGGGTGGGTGGATGTGGGGGTGGGCCCCTCTTATAAAACATTGTTCTTTCTGTGAAACTATAGCTTTACACCACATTGACTTATTGCTAACACTGCAGGTCCATAGTTTGTTTCCATTGGCTTTCCTCATCTTTACTGTATATGTATATCCATTGCTGTTGGCTATTTTCTATTTACCCTTTTGCAAGCCTTCATAAATTACCATATAATTCGTCTCTGTTGCATCCATTTCTTCTGCATACAGTATTGGTATATCATCTTCAGTTGATGATTCTTGTACAGTATCTTGTGTGGTACCTCAAAATACATGTTCAGGCCAGTGTGATCTTGGGACTCGTTGCTTATTCAGGGGGTTGGTCCTGCTGCATGGGATGATCTCTCTTGGTGAAAAATTCATCAAGTGCTTGCTGTAGTTCTTGTTTCACGGATTGGTCTTGCTGCATCTCTTCTTGTGTTGGTACTTGTTCTAGAGGACAGCATTCTTCAAACTCCATTGGTGTTGGTACCTCAAGGGAAAGTCTGTTGCTTTCAGCTATGGGACAGCCGACTTGAAGTTGGCATGGTACACACTTCCAGTCAATTTTGCTACCTTCGGCAACAGTTTATCTGTATAAATTTTGGTTATACCTGTTTTGCAGGTCCAATGTTACCTTCTCTGGCAACCATCACAGACCTTTTTGTCTTTTCCTAACTGGGTGCTGGCAGGCAATGCATAAGTCTTCTCCTATCCTGGCTTGAATTCTTTTCAGTCTTGACATTATATATTCTTCTTAAAAGGAGTAGAAGGAAAACACGCACATATAACAAGCTTATTCTTTGACTAGTTCCACACAGTGGTGTTTCCTCAGAATATTTGTACTATAACAACTGGCAATAAATACAAAATGTGTGAGGAGGGAGAGTGTACAAGGGAAGGTCAACTTCTTGTTCTTAGGGACTCAAAATCGTTTGAGTTGGTTGGACTGGCACTTCTTGGGGTGTTACAGGTGAGCTGATCTCCCGACTTCTTCCATTCTGTAGCTGCATGGAGCACTGTTAATTTTGATAATTTAATATCTCCAATTCTATTATTTGTGACTATGTATATAGCTTCAACGCTCAATAAAGAACTAAGACACACAAATATCCGCACCTCATGTGATGCAGGAAAGAAAATCGGTGACCTCATTAAAACAAAGGCAGAAAATAATAATACTAACAGATTAGTTGATAAAATTCCATGCTCAGGTTGTGAAAATGTTTATATTGGAGAAACATACAGGGGTTTGACAACAAGACTAAAAGAACACAAAGCCGATGCCCATCACCACCATAATACCAGTGAATTTATGAACCATATTGAAGAGAAAGGTCACCTACCAAAATGGAATGAAGCAAATATATTACACAGCAATCTCGGTAAGAAACAGGAAAATTTTTCAACTTGGCCAGCGTACACATTGTCATCTCTGCATATCTCTTTTAACTGATAATCTCTTCAGGCTCACCAGGTAGCTTTTGGGAAGGGCATGGTAAGGGTATCCATTTGGTACCATCCATTCCAGGCAGTGTCAAGACATGCAAGAGATGGGGCAGTCCCCTAATTTGACCATTGTCCACAATTAGATTGAGGACATTTTGGTTGCCTGAACCCAAGGATGGTTTTGACCAAGGACATTTTGGTCACCCAAACCCGAGAATGTTTTTGACTAAGGACATTTTAACTGAACACCCTTTTAGACACCCATTGAACAACTCACCAGCCATTCCATTACCATTATTCCACCTTTTGTTAGAGATTCCACCTGACATTTATTCTATCCAAATGTCTTTCCAGCTTTCATTTCTTTCATAGCTAATTGAACCACCACTTTTATTGCAATAGCCTTCTCAGTCTTCTTCATCCATTGAAGTTATTCTAGCATCTTCTAACATCACAATCTAATAAAATCAAATCTGTTCTCTTTTATATTTAGTAACTTCAAAAACTCTACTCATCTCCCTCTCAGTCTTCTCTTCCAATAATAATGGCCTATTTGTTCATTTTATTCTCTCCTCTGTACTTGACCCACCTCTTCACACACTATCACTTCCTTCCAAAACACCTTTTTTTATTTGGAAAATTAAAAATTCTCACACATCTACCCCAGTTCATGTGTTGAAATAAATCATAGAATGCCTAATGATCTAAGCTATTCCAAGTGTTGATGCATCAATACAGAAAAATGTGTCTCTGACATCCTTCAGACATGTCATCTTCACTTTGTTCATGTGTCCTAGTAATGTTTTTGCACTTTTGCATCCTAGAGAAAGAGATCTGTCAGTTTTATCTATTCTATTTAGTGATGTGTGACTTGATTGTGGTGTCTAGGTAAGTGAAATGGATGGATAAAACTGACTGCAGAGAAGACTTCTTGAATTGGAATAGATCATGAAGTCTTGGGAACAAAAATTGAAAACTATTTACCAGAAGGATATAAAACTTTTTTCTTCATAGATGTGCCAGCTCTTGGAGTAGCCCAATCTAAAACTATAAATGGATTTAAGGCGAGGTACGACAGATGGAAAAGAGAAACAGAACTCTACAAGCGTAGCTCCTTTCCTGTGTATAACAGTTAAGCAAGTACATGTAATAGACTAATAAGAGAAAGATTGAAAATATGCCACCTAGCAGATTCATTATGAACTAATGAAAAAATTGGTTAGTCAGTAAGATGGCTGGACATTCTCAAGTCCTTAGAATCGAAAGTGTGTTGTTTCAGGCTCCCTTCAATTGAAGGCTCACTGTGGAAAATGGTGCTCTACAGCATTTAGTTCTTTAATGTGACATATTAGAGATATACCCCTTCCTACAATTTTTTATATTGATTGTCATTTATTTCATAACCAGTTTTGATGGGAATAAAGTAATATTTGTAAATGCTCAAATACTGTAGTGCCAAGTTAGAGATCAGGAGAAAAAACATGCAAAACTGAATAGTTCACCCTGTATTCAGTATTGAACCAGATAGTTCAGTTTCAATGTAACAGTGCATTAAAATCAGCATGTACTTGAAATCAGTGGTACCAATATATAATAGTATGCTAGAATAGGTTAAGGAACCAATTATGAGTGCCTGTCTGAGGTAGTCCTGTGAGAAGAATGTTAGATACATATCCCTGTTGCCCTTTCTTCAAAACCCTGTAATCTTCCTCACTTTTGTGCGAGGATACAGTACTAAGAAACTGACACTGTCTGAGCACAAGATCTCTTTACTAACTTCATCCATATTTCCTTTATCTTTGAACATAAGGAGAATTGGCAACCAGTAGCTGCTTTCCACTTTCTACTACTTTCAGTTGGTAACATAGAAATACTCCCCACAATAATACAGTGTAGATATCTGTCCAAGGTTTCTACACAGAAAGATCTATAAGAGGACTTGAGGACCATTGTTAGCTGGAGTGGGGCTGCAGTCACCAGCTTAGAGCCATCAATGGTTGTCAATTTTATGTGAAAAGGTGGAGGAAATGCAATCAGAATTGGTAGGGAGATTCTTTCGTCCATCTTGGAGAATGAGTATCCCCTCTCTGCCCCACCCCCTGGAAACTGTATCTAATGGAGGTGAGGATGTTGGACAGGTTGAAAAGACAAGCAGCAGGGAGATATCTATCTCTCAGGTCCATCACTTGCAGTTACCTGTTGTCGGTCCCTTTGAAATGTCTGTGCAGATGTAATATCTACTACCAGACAAATATATAGATTGTTAAAAGTGGTAAATGGTCAAGTTGTCACACAGTTACAGATTTGCTTATTCTTTCCTTTTGTATTGCAGTTTGTAATGATGTGACACTCTCTGTAAGAAGGCCTTCCCTTAGCTAAGTAAAATCATGGCATTAACCAGAACAAGTGTATGAAATGTATAACTGTATGTACTGCTGTTTGGTTTGGACACATGGAAAGAATGAGTGAAGAAAGACTAGTAAAAGAGGTGTGGAAGGCAGAGGTGGAGGGAGTGAACATGAGGGGACGTCCTAGGATGAGGTGGATGGATGGGGTGAAGGGGGCTTTGGGGAAGAGGGGAATGTCTGTTGAGGAAGGACAGGAGAGGACAGAAGACGGGGTGAATGGAGAATGGTTGTATATGGATGATGTTGTGATTGCATGAGGTGGAATGGGCGGGTGGATGGGGGGTGAGGTAGTATGTGTGAGCAAAATTTGACGCGGCCCGAAGGGATTTCTCCCCGTCCTCTCATTTTATGGATTGGGGGGACGGGGAGGGGGGGTCGCCGATTTAATGAAGCGGCCTTGCTGTGGATGTGCTGTGTCTTGCGACACTGCTTCTGACCCAGAGCAGTGGACAAGGTGCAGGGATGACCCGTCATTCAGGAGGTGCACAGATAAGAGGGAGGGTGGAGGGGTGTGGAGTGTATTCAGGGATGGAATGGGTGGGAATGATTTTATGCCTTTTTCTTTTTGGCTACCCCCCTTGTAAGGGGGAAAAAGCCTTGGTATATGTATGTATGTATGTACTGCTGTGCATCACTGCATTGCCCTTAATACAAGCAGTATGACAGGGGACAGAGATGGACCCTTCAACCTGAAGGCGCTGAGATGGGAGGAGAGGATAAATGGGCTTTTAATTGTGTATGATGTGGGTGTTTGCTTCGACTTAGCCAACTTCTTTGTGATGGAGAAAGGTAAATGCACGCGCGCGCACACACACACACACACAACTGTAGAAGAGATAGGAAAAAGAATAGCTTCCCACACAGAATGCTGGATATATGGAATAACTTAGATGAAAAAACACGATTTTAAGAATAAACTTTATGCTGAAAGATACAAAGACGGGTCACCACGAGCATAGCTCCCTTCCCGTCTAATACAACTAGGTAAATACACAAACTAGATGAAACAATAGTGTATGCAAAAACCATACACTAATTTAAGATCAATTTAGACACTGCAAGATGTAGAGACAGGACACCACAAGCATAGCTCCCCTTACCAATAAGATACAACTAGGTAAATACACACACAAACATAGTGTTCAAGGGATCAAGACCAAATCTTTTGTTCATATTCTCCCCGTCTTCCATCACTTCAGTATATCTGTAGCTTAGGTCAGCAGTGTTGTGCATTACATTCATTGTCAGCTGATTGCTGAATTAATTTAAGTGTGTAAGATTTTCATGTGTGGGCACATCGATTTTCTGATGAATGAGTTTTACTGTTTAAAAGCATCTTATATATTTGATTATTATAAACCCACTTAGTGTATGTGTGTGTGTGTGGGGGGGGGTCCTTCCCTAAAGTAAATAAAATTGTCTGGAATAAGTCTAAACAAAGTCAGTGTAGGTGCCATTGTAGCCAACAGATTGAGATAATTTTAACCCTGCTAGCACAGGAGCCCTAAACTGAATGAAATTGTTTGGCATCAACCAGAATAAAATCTGTAAAGATACAACCAAAGCAAAAGGTTAAAGGATTTTCTTAAATGTTCAGTGATCAAAGCAGCCTCAACTTTATTGACATTTTGGATAATAGCGTTAATTCTGTAATATACTCCGGTCACTCGTCGTAATGATAATATGGTTGCATCAAATTTCACTTATTGGAAACCTGGCAACCCCACAGCTGGCAACAGTCCCACAGCACTTTCAGAGATCTCTAAGAATTAAATGTTGATACATCATCTGTATTGTATTTGTGTGTGACTTATTGTCACTAGCTAAAAGTAGAGAGGAGCAGACATCAGATGTCAGCTCTATAGTGTGAAAAGGTGGAAGAAATACAGTTTAAGTTGATAGAGAGGTATTTGGCCTAGTTCGGACACAGGTTGCACCTCCAGATATAAGGAAGGGTGTTCACAGACATCTGTCTTGCAGGACCACATTTTACAGGTACCTGTTATTGGCTCCTCACTTAGATAGTCAGTATTCTTATTTTCATTGTGAAATTATATGTTTCATATTTTTGAGGTTCTAATTTTAGTTGAAAAGATAATGGTTATCAATATAAAATGATTGTTAAATTGTGACCTTCATTCCTGCATTAAATGCAAAAGCATATCTTCATATGAATGACAATCTACTTTAGGATATTGGTTAACTTGCCATAGCTTTTGATCTAGTTGATTAACCACAGTTTTTTTATTCAGCTTAGACTGAGAAAAGGGTTAATGGTTTAGTTATTCAAGGCCCTATTAGCTCTGGGGCTACCACACATCCAGAATAATGTCTGGCCAGTTATCGGAGCATAATATGATAATGTATGCCTTCATACACTAAAGTGGTAGAAACTACAATTAGGTTTCTTGCCAGTAACCTTCACGAGATAATTATTGCTGCTTGTTATATTGATCCTTCTCTTGTTGATAATTATTATCCATGTATCAAAATGATTTTGAATGATTCAATTTTCTTTTAACCCTTTACAGACACAATCTCTAAAAGAGAGAAATTCACTTTCAACATGGGTTTTAAAGGGTTTCAATCCTGGATAATTGAATCAAGGACATGTTATTGTAATCCTCTCCAGATTGAGATTTTCTAAGCTGAATGAAAATTGATCCCCAATCAATTGTGACATTGAGTTAAACTCTTTATGGAAAATCCACAGCCCCACAGTTGCTGAAAGTGGTCCTCAAGCCCATGCTACAGAATCTATGGGAAATAATAATTTTGACTGTGTTTCTGTGGCTGTAATAGCTGTTGGATTGTTTTCTGCGATCACTAGCTCTAAAAACGGATAGTGGGAGGGGTAGCAGTTGCTGGTTGACAGTTTCCTGTGTGAAAAAGTGGTAAGGTATACAATTAAAGTTGATAAAAAAAAAGAGAGGTTGATCTTATTGTCCCTAATCAGACGAGACTGAGGACTGAGTGTTAGTTGCTACTCCTGATAGAGGTGAGATGATTGACAAGCTATGAAAATGGGCAAGCTTCACTATTTCACCTAATAGAACCACCACTTTGCAAGTACCCATCATTTGATCCACTCTAAATGTAATTATCTGATATAGCTAAAACTCTAATTTCATACGGGGGCTGCCAAAAGTTGAACCATCATTAATCTTGTATGAGATTATTTTAGCTGGTTCGTGTAAATATTAATGTCAAAATTGATTATTGAGGGTGAGAATTTGATCGATCTTGAAGACCAAGATTATCAAGTTTTTCAGTTACTTAAGATTGTATGTGTAGCAGTGTCGGTGACCTTGTTTCTAGTTATGTTCTTGTTGAAACACTTGATTTAGTCGGACTGTCATGGTCTATGGATTGCAACCACATTGAGTGTTTGTCATTCGGCCTGAATTTTAAAATGAGGAATTGATATAATAATTGGGGAAATGTTTTATGGTGTTTAAGAAAATATGTGTTATATTGTGTTGAGTGAATATAAGATTTTATTCTTTCCCGCAGAATAATGATTTTTTATTTGATATTGCCAGTATGTATTGGTGTGGAAGGGTCTTTGCTCATCTGCTATTCCCTATGAAATTATGTGAACTGAAATGGTGGGCTTAGCACTACAAGATCAAGCATAGCTGCCTAATTTCTGAAAAATACAAATTTGTTTTTATTTGTTTAATGGAGAATGGCTAGTCAGTTCAATCTGTTCTGCACCTTGCGTCTCCCCTTACAGAAGACCTGTGATACCCCCCATGTAAATACAGTAGGTGTACCCTACGATGGCTAGTAATCTATTGGAAATTCTAAAAGAAAATTAAAGTCAAGGAGCCATATGAGTATTTGGGCCTATCTGTATACAAAGTATATAACTTTGCATACACTTTTATAGTTATGGGTGTTTTTCCCAACACACACCTCTGAGAGACAGTCTTCTGTTCCAATATAGGGAAATGTGAGGTTTATTGCCCTGTTACAAAAGTGGGAAGGAGGTTTCCCCTCAAGGAGAATGTGGATGGAAAGGTGAACACTGGGAAAGGAGATGTGGGTTTTTGTATGTGCATATGAGCGCTGGTAGTGAGAAGAGTGTAAAAGAAAGGGAGGCTTTTTTGGATAGATTTAAATGAGTGCATTAGAGGGATTAGGGTGGTATGTCAATGTAGTAGTACTGGGAGTTGATGCTAGTATAATTACAGTGTTTAGGAAGAAAGTGCAAGCATCAAGTACACCATGGGAGAGGGTGGGTAGATAGAGCGTTAATGGACATAATGTACGGGTAGATAGAAGCTATATTAGGAGAGTGTTAAGGATGTACTAATGTGCTAAGAGACTATCTGATCAAATTTTTTGTTGGAGGAATATGCAGAATTTTTTGGTGGATTAGGTTAAGTTGATGAATGGAGGATAGATGGAGAAAGAGGAAGGGACTAAATAGGTAGGAAGTGTACTTAGAGTGTACTCTTTAAATTAAAAAGGAGAAGGATGGTTCATTGTAAGAAGCTGAAAAGAGAGTGGGAGGGAGTAATAGGATAGAGTAGAGCATTTGGTTGGGAGGAGGAATGGGGTGATTGTTTTGTGCAAGGTAGGAGTCACAAAGTGTGCAAAGATGGGGTGTGGGGAACAAGAAGGAAGGGGAGGAAATAGGAGAAGAAAGGGTTTGTGAATGGTGGGATGAGGAAACAATTTAAGGGGTGTTGTTAGTGATGAAGCGAATTACTCAGATTGGATTACTAAATAGGTTTGGTGTAATAGGTAGGTATTTCAATGTTAAGTAAAGATGAAGTATAGATCTTGGTATAGTTGAGCAATTTTGATTTGGGGTTGAGTTTTTAAGTATGTTTTATATGTTATGATTATTTGTTTTGGTTAGATTATTAATAGAGTGTTGTGGTGGATATATTAAGTTGGGTGTATATCAAGGGTTATATGTTGTAGATGGTGCGATGTTAATGTGATGTATTTGGATGTTTGGGGAATTTGGGCAGATGTGTTGTGGGGTGGTGTTTATGGTTAAGGTGTCTTAGGATGGATTAGATAGTTGAAGTGGGATGTGATATTATTTGGTTAATGACCATGGTGTGGTGTGTCTATTGGGCGTTATTGGTTGGTTGTATTGTGTTGATGTTGTTTTTTTGATGGGGCGATAATGGTTGATAAGGAGGTTGTGGAAATGGATGTTGGGAGATTTATTTGGTTGGGGGGGGGGTAGGAGGGTGGTTGGCTGGGGGGGTGGTGTGTGGGTTATGGATGTGAATGTGTGAGAAATGGTGTGGGAATAGGTATTGTCTTTGGAGGATTATGGGGTGTTGGAGGGGGATTTGGTGAGGGATTAGGGTGGTGTTGGAGGTGGTGTAGGGTGGGTTTGTTGTGTTATTGGGTGTTTTGGGTTTATGGGAGGGTTATGGTTAGGGGGTTTGATGTGGGGGGTGTTTACTTGTGTGTGTTTGATTTTGTGTTTGTGTTTGGAGGGGGGGATTATGTCGGTGAGGTTATAGGTTAGTATGGGTTATTTGGACAGTGGTGGGGGGGGATTGTGAATGTGTGTTTAGGGTGTAGGATTCTGGTGTGTCGCTTGATGGGATTGAGTGTTTGGTTGTGTGTTGTAGTGTGTTTGGGGTGTAGGAGGATGGGTGGGGTGGATAAAGAGGGGGATTAGGGATGTGGGTGGGGGGGATTGGGGTGGGGATGGGGGGTGTGGGGTTTGTTTTGTTTTTTGGTGGTGAATGAGGGGGGGGATGTATTATAGGATAGGGTGATGTTATTTTGGTTTGGGGTATTGGGAGGGTGGGGGGGTTTTTTTTTTGGTTGTGTTTTGGGGGTTTTGGTGGTGGTTGGTTTTGGGGTTTGTGATGATTAGGGGGTTGGTATGGTTGGGTTGTTAGGTTTGGTGTAGGGTTGTAGGGATTTGGGAATGTTGTTGTGTTGTGGGTTGGTTGTTATGGTTTGAAGTGGGTGGTTTTTGATTGTGGTTGTGTATGTGTTTGGTGAGTTGTGGTTATGTTTGTGGGTGGGAATATGATTAGTTTGAGGCTGTTTATGGGTTATGTTTGTGTTTTTTGTTTGGGGGGTTTGGGGGGGGTGTGGGGGAGTGTTGTTGTTGGTGTAGTGGAGTGTGTGGTGTTTGTTGGTAATGGGGGTTGGGTGGGGTGTGTGGGGGCTGTTTTGGGTGGTAAGGTGTGGGGGTATATGGTTTTAGTGGTTTTTGTATTGTTTTTTGGGTGAAGGCGTGGCATGTTTGGATATGTGGGGGAATCAGTATGAGTTGGATGGTTGCGGTGTATAGGGGAGGGGGGGTTGTGTAGGGAGGGTTTGGTTGGGTATGTTTGTGGGGATGGTGTTGGGTTGTTGGTAGTTGTTGGTGGATGTGGGGTTTGGTGGGTGGTTTGGGGGTTTTTTAGGGTAGAAGACGTTGGGTGGGAGAAAATTAGAAGGGAGGCTGGGGGGGAGAATTGTGTTGGCTTGAAGAAGGGAGGGTGGGACAAGGTGCAGGGATGGCCCATATTCCAGGAGGTGCCAGATAAGGTGGTGGGTGGAGGTGGATAGGAGTGGTTTTTAGGGATGGAATG
>NC_134807.1:43381964-43386964 GCF_046742065.1 Oratosquilla oratoria
TGTTTACTTTCTGTATCTATAATCATCTATTTCTTTGCTAATGTTACAATTGAAAATGCTAACTGTGATTAGCGAAACGTCTTGTATCCTGTTCTACTCATTAGATGGCTTCCGTCGGCAACTTGGTTTTTTTTCTTTACTTCTACATGCTAGAGAGATCTTCAAAAGACTTGAAACTCTTCATCGGAAACTCATCCGAGCTCAATTTGCTGTTGCATACAATTCGATATGCCTTAAAGAAAAGATTTTGCCGCGTTACTCCAACATATATATATATATATATATATATATATATATATATATATATATATATATATATATATATATATATATATATATACAGTATATTTATATAATATATATACATATATATATATATATATATATATATTATATATATATATATATATATATATATATAATACAATAATAATCATCGGTTTATTGGGTCTAGTAGTATTACTGCTGAAAATATACATTGTACAAGATTATAACAATATAAAACTATGACAGTAGGCTAATGTTGTTACAAGCATTCAAAAAACTAGACAAAAACAGTAAGCTGAGTAATAGGTGTGTAGTACAACAATGTTAATTCTTGTTGTTAAGTCCACAAATGTCGGCATAGGGCTCTTCGTATACCGGTCTTTACGTGCTCTGATCGGCTTGATAGTATTATGGTGCCACGCCTGCAACCGTGGTCGTGATATCTATGGAGGTAGCAGGTTCCGGTGCCGAGTATGTTTAACTAGGGTGACCGCAAACGACCTCAGACTCTGAAGATAGTGGTCAGCAAGGGTGGGTAGTCCTAGTGTGGTAAGAGTGTGCTGATAGGTGGTGTATTCTTTGCCGAGGATTGTGCGAAAGGCTCTTTTCTGTACTTTTTCCAGCTGTCGCTGCTGCGTGATTGTGAGTGAGGAGGACCAGGAGGGTGATGCGTATATCACCTTGGGTAAAATGAAGGAAGTGTAGATGGTCTTCAGATCTTTAGCCTGTGTCCCTAATGAACTCAGTCGACGCAGCATATACAGCTTGTAGGAGGCTGCCCAGGCGGTGTTGGCGCTGTTCTCCTTCCAGGTCAACTTTTCGTCGATGGTTATACCCAGCAGCTTAGTTGATTGGACCACTTGAATGTGTGTGTGTGTGTGTGTGTGTGTGTGTGTGTGTGTGTGTGTGTGTGTGTGTGTGTGTGTGTGTGTGTGTGTGTGTGTGTGTGTGTGTGTGTGTGTGTGTGTGTGTGTGTGTGTGTGTGTGTGTGTGTGTGTGTGTGTGTGAGTGTGTGTGTGTGTGTGTGTGTGTGTGTGTGTGTGTGTGTGTGTGTGTGTGTGTGTGTGAATATATATATATATATATATATATATATATATATATATATATAATATAGTATATATATATATATATAATATAATATATATGTATATATATATATATATATATATATATATATATAAGTGTATATGGGATCCGGCGAATTCACCGACAACAATTCATCGACACGCTCAATTCATCGATATACACAATTATTCGAAAAATAAATATAAAAAATATTCTAATTTGAAATATATAGCTAGGTCGTGTTTTCATCCTTGGTTTAGTATACTTTTACCTTTAACAATGAAATAATTACTTTCACAGCCTTTATTTAGGATGCTACAAAAACAAGGTAAAATTTCTTTTCGTAGTATTTATCAAGAATAGTTAGAATTCTTTAATGACACTATTGAAAATGACAAGTTAGTTTAAACTAAACTTAAAACTATAAATTGGTTTACTTAAAATCAGAAAGCTAGGTTATGGGCTATTGCCCGCAAATATTCAACGACGTTGCTATATGAAGAATATCTTTTTACAATGTTTTTTTATTCGTTCAGAAGAGATCACGATATTTCTTTCTTTATGGTTGAGATGAAGTACCGGCTAAGTATTGATGGACTTTGACTTCATTATAGTTTTGTTCATTGATTTAGCACACTTTTACCTTTGATAATGAAATAATTACTTCCATAGCCTTTATTTAGGATACTACAAAAACAAGGTAAAATTTCTTTTCGTATTTATTAAGAATAGTTAAAATTCTTCAATGACAGAACTATTAGAAATGACAAGTTAGTTTAAATTAAAATTAAAACTATAAAATGGTTTACTTAAAATAAGAAGGATATTTTTCTACAATGTTTTTTATCCGTTCAGAAGAGTCACGATATTTCTTTCTTTGTGGTTGAGATGATTTACCAGCCAAGTGTTGATCGACTTTGAATTTATTATAGTTTTGTTCATTCTTCAGGCTGTCGAAAAACTTCCAAATATTAGGGTGGTGTCCAGCAACCTGTGTCTCAAATGTGCTATCCCATCCTTCAAGAGAATTATTTGTTTTTGGTAAAGAATGTAAGACGGTTTTCGTAAACACCACCAATTATAAAGAAAACAATGAAAATGAAAACTACTGATGTAGGGACGATATATTGTCGTCAGGTTATCCGGGACTGACTGAACCGTCCGCGACTGTCTGAACTGTCTGTGGGAGGTTCTGCTCACGTCTACATCCTTTGGGTCTCCATTCCTTGATTGCGTATGAAGATGTGGTTCTGGTCCAGTTGTTTTCATTTTCTATGTCATCAACATCAGCAAGAGGACGGGAGACGGAAAATGGACCAGAACCACATCTTCATACGCAATCAAGGAATGGAGACCCAGAGTATGTAGGCGTCAGCAGAACCTCCCACGGACAGTTCAGACAGTTGCGGAGTGGTTCAGTCATTCCTGGATAACCTGACGACAATATATCGACCCTACATCAGTGGTTCTCATTTTCTATGTTTTCATTATAATTGGTGATATTATCATTTTAGGCTGGTACTTCATCTCAACCACAAAGAAAGAAATATCGTGATTCTTCTGAACGGATAAAAACATTGTAGAAAGATATCCTTTATAAAGCAACGTCGTTGATTATTTGCTGGTAATAGCCCATAACCTAGCTTTCTAATCTTAAGTAAACTAATTTATAGTTTTAAGTTTAGTTTAAACTAATTTGTATTTTTAATAGTTCTGTCATTAAAGAATTTTAACTATTCTTAATAAATACGAAAAGAAATTCTACCTTGTTTTTGTAGTACAAAGGCTATGAAAGAAATTATTTCATTATCTCCCCTAATAGAATTGGCATTTTGTAAAAAAAATTACTACGGTTAAACAATCCATTGTATGTGTTCATTAATATTATTCATATTTGTGTAATAAATGTTGCCACAAACTATGATAGACTTTGTAAAGAGAAACCATGTACATGTAAAATAATTGTATAATTTTACCAAATGTTGAAATATTGGTCATTTTCATTGTAATTATTCGCGGGTGGTAATATTTCCTCGGTCATAAATAAAAACCGATCCCGCGCAAGCGGGTAGTCTTACCTAACAAGTCGTATGAATAAAATCATAAACGAAGGAAGAATACCCCCATCCCCTTTTTATCTCGGACGAAATCACATCACTCCCCTTTTTTTCAGACGTAATATACCCCCCCCCCTTCATGAATGATAAAAAGGGAGCATAGGCACACATCAAATTAAAAATAATCAATGGATTCAAAACTTAGAGTTAAATTTAAAAAGTTATACATATATATATATATATATATATATGTGTGTATGTATGTATGTATATATATATATGTGTGTGTGTGCGTGTGTGTGTGTGTGTGTGTGTGTGTGTGTGTGTGTGTGTGTGTGTGTGTGTGTGTGTGTGTGTGTGTGTGTGTGTGTGTGTGTGTGTGTGTGTGTGTGTGTGTGTGTGTGTGTGTGTGTGTGTGTGTGTGTGTGTGTGGTGTGTGTGTGTGTGTGTGTGTGTGTGTGTGTGTGTGTGTGTGTGTGTGTGTGTGTGTGTGTGTGTGTGTGTGTGTGTGTGTGTTTAAGTTCTGCCTCAACCAACACACACATACACATACTTTCCCTTTCCGTTTTCGTCTGGGTGACATGGCCTCTACCCCCTCTCAGTAACTGACGTAGGAAATACCTGCGTGCCGGAATCCCGGCAACCTATCTATCTCTTCCTTCCATCATTTCCATCTACTCTTCCCCTTTCCCCCCTCTCCCTCCGTGGTGCCATCTATTATGATAAAGTAGTAGCCTCTGTCTGTCTGTTTGTTTGTTTGTTTTTACACGAACTCTTCCTAGGGTTTTAGAGATAGACCCCCAAAACCTATATACATTCTGATACCCTATCACTCCGGCTACTTTGATAACTATATTTCATTAAAAAAACAAAAACAAAAACAAAATTTGGTTGGGGATAAGGGTTCATGTTAGGAGGTTTATGATGTGGGAACACGCCACTACCGTAGTATCCCCTTAAGTCGCGTAGTATTTTTTGTGACTTAAGAATTAATATGATTAAACAAACCATTGTATGTGTCCATAAATTTTATTTATATTTGTGAAATTAATCTTGACACAAACCATGATAGCTTTTGTAAGAAGAGAGCATGTTAATGTAAAATTATTGTATAATTTTACCAAATGTTGAAATATTGGTTATTTTTATTTAATTTTATTGCGAGTGGAAATAGATTATTCATAGTACATACAACGTCGAGCCTGTACAAAGTGCACCAGACTTAATGACTACTTTATGAGTCAACAGCCTTAAAAAAAATCTATTCACAGACTCCTCCGTTTTTGCAGATAAACGCCTACAAACATATATATTCTGAAGATAAATAAACTAGGTACATTTCTTCACATTTTAGCTGTAAACATTTACTGCCAATCTACACACACACATACACATACACACGTACGCAAAAGAATGTGTACATATGATATTTGTGTTTGTGTATGCATGTATTTTCAAACTAGGGTTTCCCAACCTTCGGGAGGGGGGGGACACCTAGGAGGGGGAGTGTTTAAAGCTATATTTAATCTAAAACAAATATTTTGGTAAGGGTTAAGGGTTAAAGTCAGGTGGGGTATGGTTAGGTTAGGGATTATTCAAGAACTCGCA
>NC_134807.1:43421964-43424464 GCF_046742065.1 Oratosquilla oratoria
TGTGTGTGTGAGTGTGTGTGTGTGTGTGTGTGTGTGTGTGTGTGTGTGTGTGTGTGTGTGTGAATATATATATAGATATATATACATATATATATATATATATATATATATATATATATATATATATAATATACATGTATATATATATATATATACGTGTATATGGGATCCGGCGAATTCACCGACAACAATTCATCCACACGCTCAATTCATCAATATACACAATTATTCGAAAAATAAATATAAAAAATATTCTAATTTGAAATATATAGCTAGGTCGTGTTTTCATCCTTGGTTTAGTATACTTTTACCTTTAACAATGAAATAATTACTTTCACAGCCTTTATTTAGGATGCTACAAAAACAAGGTAAAATTTCTTTTCGTAGTATTTATCAAGAATAGTTAGAATTCTTTAATGACACTATTGAAAATGACAAGTTAGTTTAAACTAAACTTAAAAACTATAAATTGGTTTACTTAAAATCAGAAAGCTAGGTTATGGGCTATTGCCCGCAAATATTCAACGACGTTGCTATATGAAGAATATCTTTTTACAATGTTTTTTTATTCGTTCAGAAGAGATCACGATATTTCTTTCTTTATGGTTGAGATGAAGTACCGGCTAAGTATTGATGGACTTTGACTTCATTATAGTTTTGTTCATTGATTTAGCACACTTTTACCTTTGATAATGAAATAATTACTTCCATAGCCTTTATTTAGGATACTACAAAAACAAGGTAAAATTTCTTTTCGTATTTATTAAGAATAGTTAAAATTCTTCAATGACAGAACTATTAGAAATGACAAGTTAGTTTAAATTAAAATTAAAACTATAAAATGGTTTACTTAAAATAAGAAGGATATTTTTCTACAATGTTTTTTATCCGTTCAGAAGAGTCACGATATTTCTTTCTTTGTGGTTGAGATGATTTACCAGCCAAGTGTTGATCGACTTTGAATTTATTATAGTTTTGTTCATTCTTCAGGCTGTCGAAAAAACTTCCAAATATTAGGGTGGTGTCCAGCAACCTGTGTCTCAAATGTGCTATCCCATCCTTCAAGAGAATTATTTGTTTTTGGTAAAGAATGTAAGACGGTTTTCGTAAACACCACCAATTATAAAGAAAACAATGAAAATGAAAACTACTGATGTAGGGACGATATATTGTCGTCAGGTTATCCGGGACTAACTGAACCGTCCGCGACTGTCTGAACTGTCTGTGGGAGGTTCTGCTCACGTCTACATCCTTTGGGTCTCCATTCCTTGATTGCGTATGAAGATGTGGTTCTGGTCCAGTTGTTTTCATTTTCTATGTCATCAACATCAGCAAGAGGACGGGAGACGGAAAATGGACCAGAACCACATCTTCATACGCAATCAAGGAATGGAGACCCAGAGTATGTAGGCGTCAGCAGAACCTCCCACGGACAGTTCAGACAGTTGCGGAGTGGTTCAGTCATTCCTGGATAACCTGACGACAATATATCGACCCTACATCAGTGGTTCTCATTTTCTATGTTTTCATTATAATTGGTGATATTATCATTTTAGGCTGGTACTTCATCTCAACCACAAAGAAAGAAATATCGTGATTCTTCTGAACGGATAAAAACATTGTAGAAAGATATCCTTTATAAAGCAACGTCGTTGATTATTTGCTGGTAATAGCCCATAACCTAGCTTTCTAATCTTAAGTAAACTAATTTATAGTTTTAAGTTTAGTTTAAACTAATTTGTATTTTTAATAGTTCTGTCATTAAAGAATTTTAACTATTCTTAATAAATACGAAAAGAAATTCTACCTTGTTTTTGTAGTACAAAGGCTATGAAAGAAATTATTTCATTATCTCCCCTAATAGAATTGGCATTTTGTAAAAAAAATTACTACGGTTAAACAATCCATTGTATGTGTTCATTAATATTATTCATATTTGTGTAATAAATGTTGCCACAAACTATGATAGACTTTGTAAAGAGAAACCATGTACATGTAAAATAATTGTATAATTTTACCAAATGTTGAAATATTGGTCATTTTCATTGTAATTATTCGCGGGTGGTAATATTTCCTCGGTCATAAATAAAAACCGATCCCGCGCAAGCGGGTAGTCTTACCTAACAAGTCGTATGAATAAAATCATAAACGAAGGAAGAATACCCCCATCCCCTTTTTATCTCGGACGAAATCACATCACTCCCCTTTTTTTCAGACGTAATATACCCCCCCCCCTTCATGAATGATAAAAAGGGAGCATAGGCACACATCAAATTAAAAATAATCAATGGATTCAAAACTTAGAGTTAAATTTAAAAAATTATACATATATATATATATATATATATATATATATGTGTGTGTATGTATGTATGTATATATATATATGTGTGTGTGCGTGTGTGTGTGTGTGTGTGTGTGTGTGTGTGTGTGTGTGTGTGTGTGTGTGTGTGTGTGTGTGTGTGTGTGTGTGTGTGTGTGTGTGTGTGTGTGTGTGTGT
>NC_134807.1:43439464-43464464 GCF_046742065.1 Oratosquilla oratoria
CCTTACAATTTAGTTAGTTTTTATGTTAATGGGCTCTTTACTCACGTCCCAATTCAAGATATCTTAAACTTTCTCCCAAACATTCTAGGTAACAGCATTGATGATACCCGTTGTAAAAAAATTGGAAAATTAATAAGTGTGTGTGTAAATCATTTTTCTTTTGTCTTTGAGGGGAAATATTATACACAGACCTGCGGGATGACTGTGGGGAATCCTCTTTCACCGGTTTTAGCTAACATCTACATGGAATATTTTGAAAGATATTTATTAACAACTATTAAAGATGAAAAAGTTATTTGGTTTAGATATGTAGACGGTGTTTTGTGTTTCTGGCCGAATAATATCTATTGATGATTTCCTTATTAATCTAAATTCATTGGTACCCTCCATTAACTTCACTCTTGAAATAGAAAGTAACAACAGTTTGCCCATTTTGGATGTAGAAATAATTAGAGATAATGGTATTCTGAAAACAAAAGTCTATAGAAAACCTACCAACATTCTTTCCTATGTTCTATTCTTTTCTTTGAATATGTTCCATTTGTCTTCCATCTTTGTTTCCTCTTAAGAGAATTTGTCCCAGCTAGTGTGTGTGTGTGTGTGTATTTGTGTGTGTGTGTGTGTGTGTGTGTGTGTGTGTGTGTGTGTGTGTGTGTGTGTGTGTGTGTGTGTGTGTGTGTGTGTGTGTGTGTGTGTGTGTGTGTGTGTGTGTGTGTGTGTGTGTGTGTGTGTGTGTGTGTGTGTGTGTGTGTGTGTGTGTGTGTGTGTGTGTGTGTGCAGAAAAACCACTAGGAAAATATTTTCCTAATGGTTTTTCTGCCTATTATAATCACGCGTTCAAGTGATTTCTTTAGCAAAAATATATGTATGTATGTATATACGTATGTATGTGTATATATTTTTTTATTTGTTTGTGTGTGTGTGTGTGTACGTATATGTGTATATATATATATAATATACATATATATATATATATATATATATATATATGTATATATATATATATATATATATACATATATGAGTGGCAGGGTGGTGAGATAAACACCGAGAACCGTTGAAGTTTTATTAACTGACGTTTCGCTCTTAACAGAGCTTCTTCAAAGTGTACAAACATGATCGGGAAATCAACAGTTATATATCTTACATCATTCCGTGTTCCTTCCTTAACCCACCCCCTCCCTCCCTCTCGTACCCTTCAGCTCCTGTAAGATCATCCAGCTGGACGTTTTGGACAGCTTAATAAAACCATCACGATGGTTACAGCAGGGCTGGGATGCTATAAAAGCTGCTGGAGAGTTTAATGGAAGAGCTAGACAATATCAAGTGGGACATCGTAGGACTAAGCGAAGTCCGAAGAACGGAAGAAAAGCTGATACAATTACAAGATGGTCACCACCTGTTCTACTATAGAGGTAAGGACAAAGAAAGATCTAGTGGAGTAGGATTCTTGATCAACCGAGAGGTTGCTGGTAACGTAGTCAAGTTCAGTAGTTTATCAAGCAGGTCCATTTTTAATTTCTTACTGAAATTCCTTCTTATCATCCTTAACTTTTGCAAGGATGATTCTTTTTAACTAGTTTATTTCTCTCGGCTCTGAAAATGAATTTAGATGTGCAACATACCATTCTATAGTTACTACCTATGTTGATTTTATTCATGACCCTAACATTGCTAATGCTCTTGCTCTCATCTCCTGATATGAAGTCTACTTCGTTCTTTGTTGTTCTATTTGGACTTCTCCAGGTCTATTTGCGACCTACATGCTTTTGGAAGAAAGTGTTCATTATCCTTATGTTGTAGTTCTCTGCAAAATTGACTAACATCTCGCCTCTGTCATTTCTTTCACTTACTCCAGACTTCCCAATGCACGACTCATCTCCCATCTTCTTCCCCACTTTAGCATTAAAGTCACCTTTTATCAATGTTTACTTACTTTTTCTTGATCCATTACCTGACTTAAATCATCATAGAACGACTCAATTTCATCGTCTAAACTTTGTGAAGTTGGTGCATAAACTTGAAATATTTTTAGAGTTTACCTTTTACACAACCTAATCACAATCCAAGCTATCCTGGATTCAAAGCTCTAAGAACTAACGAGGACACCATCGAAGATATGAATTTGATTTTATTGAATATCATTAGGGAATCGGCAGAGAAAGTAGGAAATACAAAAAATATTAGAGAAAACAAATACTCAAAAGATACAAATGACCTAATTAAAAGAAGGAGAACCATTCAGATTAAAAGCAGGAGAGACGAAATAGAAAAAGTAGAATTAAACAAGCTTATCAACAAAAGGCAGAGATCAGAGAAAAGAAAGAGAAACATGGATGAAATAGAGGAAACTATTCGGAATGATAAAAGTATTAAAGGGACCGAGCTCAGACATACTTAAGAAGAACAGCAAATTATATGTTTGAAAGATAGAAATGGAGAAAGCACTAAATGCAGAGACAGAATGGTAACAAGAGTAGAAGAATTTTAACAAGAGCTATACTCATTGAAGACCGTAGTTCAATCAGTAAATTCCCCTGTAGACGTTAGTGTACAAGAGATTACAAAGGATGAACTAGAATTTGCTCTAAAAAATATGAAACGAGGAAAAGCACCTGGGAAAGATGATATATCGATATATCTCTTGAAAGACGCAGGGAAAGAAGTTGATATTAAGTTAGCTCAGTTGTACACCCAGTGCTTACGTTAGGAAAGCATCACTGAATCGTGGTGCAATTCTATGATGATATTGCTTCATAAAAAAGGAAACCAGAAGGACCTTAGTAACCATCGACCGATTAGCTTGCTATCAAATGTATATAAAGTATTCTCCGAGATCCTTACAAATAGACTAAGTCAAGTTTTAGATGGAAACCAACCGAGAGAACAAACAGGCTTTTGGAGCGGGTACTCAACTCTAGACCATTTGCAGACGATGAACCAACTAATCGAGAAAACGACAGAATACAATATACCTCTCTGTTTAGATTACGAGAAGGCCTTTGACTCGGTAGAACAAATAGCAATACTAAACTCGCTACGCAATCAGGGTACAAACGAACAGATCGTAAGGGTTTTAGAAAAGATTTATGCGAAAGGCACCGCTATAATTCGACTACATAAAGATACAGAAATGATCAAGATCGAGAAAGGAGTACGGCAAGGCGATACATTTTCACCCAAATTATTTACAGTTTGATTGGAAGAGATTTTCAGAAAGTTGAGTTGGGAAGAGAAGGGTTTGCAAATTAAGGGCAAATATTTGAACCACCTAAGATTTGCGGATGACATTATTCTTATTTCAGAAAAATCAGAAGTCTTGCAAGATATGATGAGTGATCTGAACAAGGAAAGTCTCAAAGTAGGTGTAAAAATGAACAAGACCAAAACCAAAGTAATGCTCATCATGAAAGTTCAAAGTAAAGAGATGATAATCGATGGTGAGAGTCATGAAGAAGTTGTAGCGTATGATTATTTAGGCCAGTTGGTGAAAGTGACAAAAGATCACAATAATGAAATAAAAAGACGTATTACAATTGGTTAGAAAGTGTTTGGTAAGTATGATAAAATCCTGAGAGGCTCTCTGCCTTTATGTTTGAAACGTAAAGTTTACAATCAGTGCATTCTGCCAGCAATAATCTACGGGTGTGAGACTTGGAAACTGACGAAGGTGATGGAAACAAAGTTAAGGACTGCACAGAGGAGAATGGAGAGATCAATGATGGGAATAACGCTAAGAGACCGAAGGAGAGCAAGTTGGGTGAGAGAGCAGACTAGAGTGAAAAATATTGTGGAGGCGTTGAAAGAGAGGAAGTGGAATTGGGCAGGTAAGTTAGTGCGAACAACTGATGAGCGATGGAGCAAGTTTGTTACTGAGTAGACGCCGCGAGATAGGAAGCGTGGAATAGGGGGACCAGACAGGAGATGGAGAGATGAGATTGAGAATTTTGCCGGAGTGACGTGGCAGAGGTTGGCGCGATCGCGAGAATCATGGAATACTATGAAGGAAGCCTTTGTTCAGCTGTGGACTCAAGATGGCTGATTAGATTGATTGATTGATTGATTGATTGATTGATTGATTGATTGATACACACACACACACACACACACACGCACGCATATATATATATATATATATATATATATATATATATATATATGTGTGTGTGTGTGTGTGTGTGTGTGTGTGTGTGTGTGTGTGTGTGTGTGTGTGTGTGTGTGTGTGTGTGTGTGTGTGTGTGTGTGTGTGTGTGTGTGTGTGTGTGTATTCACTTGGTCTTTGGATCACGTGTTGGAATCGTGATCGACAGCTATTTCCCTCCTGGAGGAGAGCTCAGAGCTCGTAGGTCCGATCTATGGGTAATGCTATGACCTTGCACACACACACACACACCCAACTCCCCGCCCACGAGAGTTGGAGTAACACCCCTCAGCGCTGCGATACTGATATTATTTCAGCCCCGGGCGAGGATCGAACCCGGACCTCCGTAGTGGCAGGCCAGAGCTCTAACCACAGCGCCATGAGAGGTGTGTGTGTGTGTGTGTGTGTGTGTGTGTGTGTGTGTGTGTGTGTGTGTGTGTGTGTGTGTGTGTGTGTGTGTGTGTGTGTGTGTGTGTGTGTGTGTGTGTGTGTGTGTGTGTGTGTGTGTGTGTATCTTTATAAGAATTGGTATATATAGATATATTGTAAATATATTCATATGTACAGTATGTATGGATGCATTCACACACACATACAGTGGCATAAATCCTAACGCAGAATATATACTTGCACACACGCACGCACACACACGTATACACACATACCATAATGCCTCAGATCTCATGTACGAAGGCGTCAACATAACTTGTTTACTGATAAAAAGGTTGAGGGACATTACACGTTCTCAAAATAAAAAAGTAAAATAATTTTTTAAATAGACAACTTTAACTTATTCAGTCCGGTCAATATTTTCACCAGGTATCGTTCATAATAAAATCTACAAAGAATACTACATTGCAAAGCGGGGTCAACCTATTGAAGGGTTATTTTAGTCGGAGGTCACGGCGGTACCAGCGGGACGACCTCCCCACGTGCAAACTATTGTCGACCTATCTTGGTCGAATCCCACGAGTCGGCTCCAGAGGGAACGTCAGGCGGCTGCTGCTGCTGTTCCTCCTCCTCCTCCTCCTCCTCCTCCTCCTCCTCCTGCTCCTCCTCCTCTTGCTCCTCCTCCTTGTCCTGTTAGTGTTGCTGCTCTGCTACTGATTCTCCTGCTGCTGCTGCTGCTGCTGCTGCTGCTGCTGCTGCTGCTGCTGCTGCTGCTGCTGCTGCTGCTGCTGCTCCTTGGCCTCTTGCTGGTGCTTTTACTGCTGCTGCTGTTGCTGTTCCTACTACTGCTGTTGCTGCTACCGTAGCTGATGCTCCTTCTGCTGTTACTGCTGCTGTTGTTATTACAGCTACATCAACCGTTCATTATATATTCCTCGCGACATACAGTTTTCTACAGATTTGGATTTAGGTAACTCCAGACAATTCTATTTAGTTGAGAATTGGGCCAGGAGATCTTGGCCGATCAAGACCACGTGTCCTCCTCCAGAGACTGTGCCTCAACCTTAGGAAACCACCAGGTGGAGGCTGAGGTAACCTCTGCTGAAGAATGCGCCAGAAGCTCGGAGAGTCTGGCCCTTTAGGAACGCAGTGAAGCACTTCTGAAATGTCTTTCTTGGCTGTCACCGGTCAATCTCTCCTTTTCGATTGTTGAGGTCGTTTCTGCCAGGCAAATGGTCGGGCAAATGGTCAGACACGCTTGTCTCAATTTGACCTTTATGAAAGAATTAAAACTTCATTTTTTGTGACTTTGCTGACATACTTTTTGTTTTCAAAATGGTCACAAACGCCTGTCTCAATTTTACTTTCAAGGAAGAATTCAAACGTTTCGTTTTTTTTTTTTTTTTTTGTGCCTTTCTTCCAGATTATTCAACAAACTTCTCCCGATTAAAGGTGGAGAGTCCAGACCAAAGAGGGGGTTCCTGGCCCAGGGTTGATAAATATAGGCATAATATTGCAGGTCGTTAGCTTTGTACCAAATTCCCAAATCCCCAAGGGCACAAAAGAATCTTTTCTGGATCACTTACCTAGGAGCAAGGGTCCTGTTGATAATAAGAAAATTAAAGACTTCATGATACTATAATTTTCAATTCTACAAGTTGCAAAATAAAAAGAATATAAAGCAATGATCAGATGGTGTTTTTGAAAAATCCTATTAAAGTCGCCTGACCTGGTCAAACATAGTAACCTCTCTGTTTCTGATAGAGGGCCACGGAAATTAATGAAATCACCTGACGACAACTACAAAGAAAGGAAAAGTGCCACCCGGTACGGAAAGGTTTAAGACAAGAGTTGCACATACAACTAAAAAGTCCGTTGGTATAAAAGCTTCCATATTTGAAAACTCCAAACAAATTACCTCGAGTACATAATAGTACATGTACACGAATATTAGCTCCGCATTTTTGAAGCGCCGAGAGACCAGGAGTTTCAGATTTGAGGATACAATTAAAGAAAAGAGAGCCGTTCATCCGCTCGACAAACAGGGACCAAGAAATATGCAGACTGGGGTACAAGCATACGTACACACACACACACACTTGCACACATATAAGTGTACTAAAAAGACGCCCACACTCATAGAAAGAAGAAATAAAAAGTCGGAGGGAGAAGAAAAGTTTGAGGACTAAAGGAGAAGAAGGAGGTGGGAGAGGTGGAAGAAGTAGAGGAGGTGGGTGGTTTTATGGAGAGGTGGAGGATGTAGAGGACGATGAGGAGGTAGAGGAAGTGAAAGAGGAGGTGGATGGGGAGAGGGAGGATTTGGAGGCATGTAGAGGAAGAGGAGGAGGTAGGGAAGTGGAACAGAGAAAGAGAAAGAGGTAGAAGAGGTGAAGGGGGAAATAGAGCAGGTAGAAAAGGTGGAGGAGGTGCGAGATGAGATGAACGTAGTAGGAAAAGGCTAAGCTTAGGCTGTGATAATAGAGATATAATGAAGTTTTCTCTTGTGATTTTGAAAGACTAATCAACTCAAGATTCATGATGAGAGAAGAGACGTTAACGAAATGCTAGCAAACAATGCCCAAAACGTAGAATACATTTTTTTAAATCTAATTCAGTATTTGGTATCTCTCTCAGTCAAATGGAAACAATCTTTATTCAATAAGTAGTACATGTTAGATATCTATAAGCATATATATATATATATATATATATATATATATATATATTTATATATATATGTATATATATATACATATATATATATATATAATATATATATAATATATATATACTATATATATATACGTATATATATGATATACATACATACATATATAAAATATATATACATATATATATGTATATATATAGATATGTAAATATATATGTATATCTATATATCTATATATATACATATATATATATATATACATTATACATATATACATATATATATATGTATATATATATATATATATATATATATACATATATGTATGTATATGTATATATGTACAGTATACATGCTGATAAGTATTTTAGACAAAATATTTGGATGATGGAGAACATAAACACAGGGGAAGGCTCGGAACCCTAAACACTCTAACGTTTCGTTCGCGTAGAACTTCTTCAGAGAGTGTATGTAGAACTGCAATTGAAGTTTATGTACTAAATCTAATTACATTTTCGGACACTTGGGAAAGGTCGTTTTTCTGGCGTGTTTTAGAATTAAAATACTAGTTTCTTTAGCTAAATTGATAAACCCTCCTCGATGATTCGATGAATTATTAGTTGAAATATATGCTGATTCAACAATTCTTCTAGTGAATTGATCAAAACCTTTATGTAGCACTTCAGCTTCTCTCCAGTTTGGTAAATGATCGAATTTTTCCGCATGAACTACTAAAGAATTAGATGTCCTATGTGCTTTTATGTCGTTTTTATGTTCATAAATTCTTTTTTCTAATCCTCTTGACGATTCGCCAAAATCATTGAGCAACTATTGCACGGGTTTTGTATACGACGCTGTTTTCGGAATTGGTTCTCTTTTCGGAAGTCTTTATTAAATCCCCTATCCTCTTGTTAGATATTTTAGCTATGTTTATACCTGATTTTGTTAAATATTTGTCTATTATTGGTGACGTTTCTGAGCCAGGTACTGATATGAAATTGGTATCATTTTTATCATTTCTCTCTTTCTTTCCGCCATTGTAAATATTTATTGCTTTTCTTTTTGTTCTTTTCAACATTCCCTCTGGATATCCTTTAAGTGCAGTGATGGCCTCTCTATATATGGAGTTATTAGAAAAAGAAAACTTTATCAGAATCAATGGTAGAGGATCACACTGGTTTAGATATCTAGACGACGTCCTCGCAATCATCCCCGAAAACACCAATGTAAATAATAAAGTGAGAATGCTTAACGCGGTCAACAGCGATATTCAGTTCACCGTAGAAGAGGAACAAAACGGACAATTGCCCTTCCTAGATACGTTAATACGACGAGTGGGAAAACTGTAACTTTCTCAGTATACAGAAAGGAAACAAACAAAGAGGATTTAGTACATTACTTCTCCGCACATGATGATAGGACAAAGAGTGTTATAGTAATAGGATTTTTTCTCAAGGCACTACGAATCTGTAGTAATGAATACCTAGAAGGCGAATTTGATTACATTATGAAAACCTTTGACAAACTTGGATATCCAGAGGGAATGTTGAAAAAAACAAAAAGAAAAGCAATAAATATTTACAATGGCGGAAAGAAAGAGAGAAATTATCAAAATAATACCAATTTTATATCAGTACCTGGCTCAGAAACGTCACCAATAATAGACAAATATTTAACAAAAATCAGGTATAAACATAGCTAAAATAACTAACAAGAGGATAGGTGATTTAATAAAGACTTCCGAAAAGAGAACCAATTCCGAAAACAGCGTTGTATACAAAATCCCATGCAATAGTTGCTCAATGGCTTATTTTGGCGAATCGTCAAGAGGATTAGAAAAAAGAATTTATGAACATAAAAACGACATAAAAACACATAGGACATCTAATTCTTTAGTAGTTCATGCGGAAAAATTCGATCATTTACCAAACTGGAGAGAAGCTGAAGTGCTACATAAAGGTTTTGATCAATTCACTAGAAGAATTGGTGCATTAGCATATATTTCAACTAATAATTTATCGAATCATCGAGGAGGGTTTATCAATTTAGCTAAAGAAACTAGTATTTTAATTCTAAAACACGCCAGAAAAACGACCTTTCCCAAGTGTCCGAAAAGGTAATCAGATTTAGTACATAAACTTCAATTGCAGCTCTACATACACTCTCTGAAGAAGTTCTACTCGAAAGAAACGTTAGAGTGTTTAGGGTTCCGAGCCTTCCCCTGTGTTTATGTTCTCCATCATCCAAATATGTATACATACACATACACACACACACACATATATATATAGGTAGTTAGATATATATATATATATATATATATATATATATATATATATATATATATATATATATATATATTAGAGATGTATCGGATATCTGCATCCGCATCCGCGGAACATCCGCATATTAATTCACATCCGCATCCGCATCCGTAGTTGTGATAAACTGAACATCCGCCTCCGCATCCGCATCCGCATTTGTGGTGAAAAATACATCCGCATCCGCACTCTACAGAGGATGTGTGGATGCGGATGTGCTTTGTGTATTGCACAATCTATAGATTATAGAGTAATATATAGACACGCAGTTACAGATTAGCAGAGTAGTAGAGTACTGCCTGGTGCTTACAGACTTAGAGTTCAGACAAAGCTTAGAAATGTGGAGTAAATTTATTGATGAGTGTCTAATAGAACATAAGAATAAAGGAGACCACAAGAGACCATAAGGCCTACACTAGGCAGCTCCGTATCCATCACCACCTGTCATCCCCATCCATAAACTTGTCTAATCGTTTCTTAAAACAACTGATAGTTTCAGCTCTTACTACATGGTTACTAAGTTTATTCCATTCATTGACCACCCTATTAGTAAACCAATTCTTGCCTATTTCCTTCTTAAATCTAAATTTGTCCAGTTTATAACCATTACTGCGAGTCCTGCCCTGTTGTTTTAATATGATGACCTTGTTTGCATCACCCTTGTTATAGCATTTGATCCACTTGAACACTTCTATTAGATCACCCCGCACTCTGCGTCTTTCCAGAGAGTGTAAGTTTAGGTGCCTAAGCCTCTCTTCGTAAGGCAAATTTCCGAGTCCATGTATCATTTTGGTCATTCTTCTCTGTACTGATTCTAGTGAATTGATGTCCATTCTGTAGGACGGAGACCAAAACTGTACCGCATAGTCAAGGATGGGTCTAACTATCGCTAGATAGAGTTTAATAATTACCTCTGCACTTCTATTCGTTACCGTCCTAGCAATGAAGCCTAATGCTCTGTTAGATTTATTCCTGGCGCTAATGCACTGCTTCCTGGTTTTAAGGTCCGGACTCACCAGAACTCCCGTCCCTCTCGCACTCAGATTTTTTTAAAAACGTGTTATCTAAGTTGTATCTATTTTCGGGGTTGTGTAGCCCTACGTTTAACACGCTACACTTGGAGATATTGAAGTTCATTTGCCATTTCACCGACCATGTTAACAATTTATTTAGATCATCCTGCAGAATTTGGGCGTCGTCTCCTGACCTAATAAGGCGTCCTATTTTAGTGTCGTCCGCAAACTTACTAACATCACTATTTATCCCATCGTCTAAGTCGTTTATGTACATAATGAACAATAAGGGACCCAAAACCGAACCCTGGGGTACCCCGCTATTAACATTGCCCCACCTAGATTTTATTACATTTATGGTGACCCGCTGTTTTCTGTTACTAATCCAAGCTCTAATCCATTCTAACACTTTTCCTCCTATGCCATGGGCTTTGATTTTATTTAGTAGTCTCTGGTGTGGCACCTTGTCGAACGCTTTGCTAAAGTCAAGGTAAATAACATCGTAATTTTCATTGTTATCTGACGCCTTATATACTTTAGTGTAAAATGATAGAAGATTAGTCACACATGACTTACCCTTGGAGAAACCATGCTGTGAATCACGAATTAAATTATGCCCTTCGATGTGTTCTCTGAGTCTATTTACTATTATTGATTCAAGCAGCGTTACCGAAATAATTTCGGCCCTGGGCAGGATTCGAACCATGAGCTGCGGGCCACTATAGTGGCAGTTCAGTGCTCTACCAACTACGCCACCGTGTGTGTGTGTGTGTGTGTGTGTGTGTGTGTGTGTGTGTGTGTGTGTGTGTGTGTGTGTGTGTGTGTGTGTGTGTGTGTGTGTGTGTGTGTGTGTGTCTATGTGTATGTGTCTGTGTGTGTGTGCCTGTGTGTGTGTGTGTCTGTGTGTGTGTGTGCGTGTGTGTGTGTGTGTGTGTGTGTGCGTGTGTGTGTGTGTGTGTGTGTGTGTGTGTGTGTGTGTGTGTGTGTGTGTGTGTGTGTGTGTGTGTGTGTGTTTGTGTGTGTGTGTGTGTGTGTGTGCGTGTGTTTATGTGTGTGTGTGTGTGTGTGTGTGTGTGTGTGTGTGTGTGTGTGTGTGTGTGTGTGTGTGTGTGTGTGTGTGTGTGTGTGTGTGTGTGTGTGTGTGTGTGTGTGTGTGTGTGTGTGTGTGTGTGTGTGTGTGTGTGTGTGTGTGTGTGTGTGTGTGTGTGTGTGTGTGTGTGTGTGTGTGTGTGTGTGTGTGTGTGTGTGTGTGTGTGTGTGTGTGTGTGTGTGTGTGTGTGTGTGTGTGTGTGTGTGTGTGTGTTAACCTAGTTTTTACCTACTTGTATTTTGCGGGAGGAGAGCAATGTTCGTAATGACCCGCTATTGTATCTTTCCGAATCCAGTTTTTTTTTCATGTATAGTTTTATCATTCACTGTATCCTCTTTCAGTTTGTTCCAGATATCTATCACTCTGTGTGGGAAGCTATTCTTTTTCAGATCTCTTCTGTAACTGTCTTTCTTAAGTTTCTTCTCGTGTCCTCCTGTATTTCTTCTGTCCCATTTTAGTAGGTCGTCCCTATCAAGAATGTCCATCCCTTTCATAATTCTGTAAATGGTTATCAAATCACCTCTTTTTCTTAAGAACATAAGAACATAAGAATGAAGGAGACTGCAAGAGATCATAAGGCCTCTTTAGTAATTACATTTCCTAATTATAATATTTTTGATGGCCAATGGCCACCAGATTGCATAACTTCCTTAGCTGTAAATAGACTGCTACCCTCTACACTAACAGTGAACCAAATTCACCAATGTCCACATAGAACATAAAAATGAAGGAGACTGCAAGAGACCATAAGGCCTACACTAGGCAGCTCCGTATCCATCACCACCTGTCATCCCCATCCATAAACTTGTCTAATCGTTTCTTAAAACAACTGATAGTTTCAGCGCTTACTACATAGTTACTAAGTTTATTCCATTCGTCGACCACCCTATTAGTAAACCAATTCTTGCCTATTTCCTTTTTAAATCTAAATTTGTCCAGTTTATAACCATTACTGCGAGTCCTGCCCTGTTGTTTTAATATGATGACCTTGTTTGCATCACCCTTGTTAAAGCCTTTGATCCACTTGAACACCTCTATTAGATCACCCCGCACTCTGCGTCTCCCAGAGAGTATAAGTTAAGGTGCCTAAGCCTCTCTTCGTAAGGCAAATTTCTGAGTCCATGTATTTTGGTCATTCTTCTCTGTACTGATTCTAGTGAATTGATGTCCATTCTGTAGGACGGAGACCAAAACTGTACCGCATAGTCAAGGATGGGTCTAACTATCGCTAGATAGAGTTTAATAATTACCTCTGCACTTCTATTCGTTACCGTCCTAGCAATGAAACCTAATGCTCTGTTAGCTTTATTCCTGGCGCTAATGCACTGCTTCCTAGTTTTAAGGTCCGGACTCACTAGAACTCCCAAGTCTCTCTCGCACTCAGTTTTCTCTAAAAGCGTGTTATCTAAGCTGTATCTATTTTCGGGGTTGTGTAGCCCTACGTTTAAGACGCTATACCTAGAGATATTGAAGTTCATTGGCCATTTCACCGACCGTGTGAACAATTTGTTAAGATCATCCTGATTTATTAAATATTTCAATTAACTGGTCGCAGATTTCAAATTTACACTCCTTTACCATTCTCGGACAAATTTCGTCTGGACCCGGGGATTTTATAGCTTTAAGTCTTTCAATCTGCTTGACTACTTCTATTTTAATAATGCTGATATTAGATAGACTACTTTCTTCATCCCTTTGAAAATCAGATCGCAGTTAGGTATTTTATCTAACCTCTCATTTGTTCTAGGGTTGGCAAAGTTAGTTTGTCCAATCTTTGTTCGTATGTCAAATTGCAAAGTGTTGGGGCCATCTTTGTCGTTGCTCTCTGAATTTTTTTTTTTTTTTTTTTTTTTTTTTTTTTTTTGTGTACTACGTGTCCATAGAGACGCTGCGTATTCCAATTTTGGTCTTATCAGTGTAACTAGTATTTTCTTTGCCATTTCTTCATCCATGTAGTCAAAGGCCACTTTCATTGATCTTAATAAGTTAAAAGTTTCTCCGACTAATTTGTTGACATGTTTGTCTGGTGTCATGTCATTTGAGATAGTTACTCCTAGGTCCCTTCCTGAGTTTACTTTTTTACTTCCTTTGTACCAATTTTATATTGACCCGAGATTCTATTTTTGCTTTTGCCAAATTCCATTATACTACATTTCTTAATGTTGAAGTTCGCTTCACTCTTTTGACTCCATTTCCAGACTTTGTCCAGGTCTTCTTGAAAAGATTTGCAATCTTCCTTTATACTTACTATCTTTAATAGTTTCGCATCATCTGCAAAGAAGCTCATATAACATTACACGCCTTCATCCATGTCATTTATATAGATAGCAAATATTATCGGAGCCAATACAGAGCCTTGAGGAGACTCCGCTTATCATCTCTTCCAAATTTGAGTTCTTGTCTCTATCTACCACCCATATTTTGTCTTCCGTTCAAGAAATCTTTCATCCTTTCGGATAATTTTTCTTGTATTCCACCTATTATTTCAATTTTTCTTAGTAGCTTTTTATGTGGTACTTTGTCAAAAGCCTTTTGTAAGTCCAAGAAAGCATAAACTGCCCATCCATCTCTTTCTTGTATTATTTCCATTAATCTTGAGTAAAATAATATTAAGTTTGTAGTGAATGATCTTCCATTTCTAAATCCAAATTGTTTAGGGTTTTGTATATTGTTCTCTTTCAAGTGTTTCATCCATTTATTTTGAACAACTTTTTCGCATATTTTTGCAATAGTGCTTGTGAGGGATATTGGTCTATAGTTTGTTGGATTTTTTTGTCTCCTCCTTTGTATATTGGTACAACAATTGCATTTTTCCAATCTTGTGGTACTTTTCCTTCTTTGAGTGAAAAGTCAATTATCTCGTGTATTTTGTCTGTAAGTTCTTCTATACATTCTTTCAATATCCAGTTCGCTATTCCATTAGGCCCGTATGTATTTTTTATGTCAAGGTTCTTTATTTGGTCCCTTATTTCTTTCTATGTCACCGTTATTTCTTTCAGTTCTGAGATCTTTCTCGCTGTCCTTCATCCCAAATTTGTGAGCTTTCAATTGTAAATACAGACCTAAAATGCCTGGACATTACTTGAGCCATTTCTACATTGTGTATATGTTCTTTATTTCTTTCGTGCAGTTACAAAACATTACAAAGGCGGAGCATGCCGACAGGAGACCTTTTGGTCCGTGTCTAGTTCGGATGCGAAAAAATATAAAATAATTATAAAAAAATTATATTTATATATATATATATATATATATATATATATATATATATATATATATATATATACTGTATATATATATATATATATATATATATATAAAAGAATAAATAAAAACTATAATAGTGTAAATATTAATAAATTGATATATAACTAATAATAAATGAGGATCAAGCAAATAATGATAAACAAACAGACAAATTATAACAAAACAAAAAAATAATATAAAATAATTGATAGTCATTACAGCATCTTGCTTAGGTGCTTATCTAAATGAACTACATTGCACTGCCTCTACAGGAAGTTTATTCCATTCATCAACTACACGGTTGGCGAAGTTGTGCCTACACATTTCCAAATAAAATCTATTTCCTAACACTTTGAGACCATTGTTTCTTGTCTGATTCTCATTCAGTGTGAAAATTTTGTCACTTTTGATGTTGTCAATTCCCTTTAGAATCTTAAAGACCTGTATCAAGTCATTTCTAAGTCTACGTTTTTTTAAGGAAAACAGATTCATATGTTTTAGTCGATTTTCGTATGATTTATTTTTGATATTTGGAATCAGTTTTGTGGCTCGCCGTTGTATTCTTTCCAATCTGTCAATGTCTTTAATGAGATATGGTGACCATACGGAAATAGCATATCCCAAATATGGACGAACTAACGATTGTTGAATGATGGACTTTTGAAGTCAAAAGATCGCTCAATCAGTCCTAGAATCTTATTTGCTTTCTCAGAGGCTGAAATACACTGCTTAGATGATTTCATATCGTTACTGATAATTATGCCGAGATCCCTTTCACTATCCACTTTTGTTAACGAATTTCCAAGTAACTTGTAATTGTACTTACTGTTATTTTTTCCTACAGTATGTGCACTACCTTGCATTTACTCTTGTTAAAGTTCATTAGCCTACTTTTCAGACCATTTCTGTAATTTATCTAAATCTTCTTGAATATCTAATTGGTTTAAGTGATCATTTGCCCATTCTGCACAGGCTTGTATCATCAGCAAATCTGGAAACACTAGATTTTAGTCCGTGGTCTATATAATTCATATATACTATGAATAGAAGTGGCCCAAGAACGGAACCCTGAGGAATTCCACTCGTAACATTTTTCATCCAGAAGTTTTCCATTTGAAATAACTCTATTTTCGACCATTCAACCAATTACTAGTCCAACTTAATAGGCTATCACTTATTCCGTGTGAAGCTAATTTAATAAGTAGTCTTTCGTGGGGGACGATATCAAACGTTTTTGGAAAGTCTAGATATATTAAATCTATATTGTTTCTTTTGTCATTATTCGAGACAACTGTGTTGTAGAATTCGAGTAAGTTAGTCATGCAAGAACGTTTCCGTCTGAAACCATGCTGGCTATCATTTATCTAACAGTTACTTTCTAAAGTAGAAGAAAGTCAAGCATAAGTACACATGGAAGAGGGTGATGGATGGATGAGTGGCAGATAGAGCGTTAATGGACTATATAGTGGTGACCAGGAGTATGATAGGAAGAGTTAAGGATATACATGTTCTAAGAGGAGAGAGTGGGGGAATATCAGATCATTTTCTGGTGGAAAGTAAATTGAGAGAGGAGAATAGGTGGAGAAAGAGGAAAAGGGCAGAAGGTAGGGAGGTACCTAGAGTGAACTGCTTAAATGAGAAAGAAAAGGAGGAGTATAAGAAGAAGCTGAGAGAGGAGTGGGAGGGAGTGAAGGATAGAGTAGAACTAGGAGTGGAGGAGGAACGGGGATGGTTCAAGGAGGGAGTCATAAGGTGTGCAAAGATGGTGTGTGGAACAAGGAGGGCGGGAGGAAATAGAGGGAAGGGTAGTGAGTGATATGATAAGGAGGCAAAGAAGGGTGTAGAAGAGAAGAAGCAGACATTCATAGATTGGCTATAAATTAAGATGAGTGAATCGTATGAGAGGTACAAAGTAAAGAGAAGGGAAGTTAAGCATAAAATAATAAAGCAAAGAGGAGAGCAGATGTGAAATGGGGTAAGAGTATGACAGAAAAATTTTAAAGTAATAAAAAGATGTCTTGGAAAGAAATTAAAAAAAAGGAATAGGAGGCGAATCAGATAAAAAAGAAAAGGTATAAGGTGCAGGTAGAGAGATGATAATGGAAGAGAAGGCAATGAGAGGAAGGTGGGCAGAGTATTTTAGGGAGTTGTTAAATGTGAAGGAGGATAGGGAGGTAAAGGTAGTTGCAGTGGGAAGCGCTAATAAAATGAGGGTCATTAGTAAGAAAATGGAGGCGAAATAGGGAAAGATGAAGTGAGAACAGATGTTAAGATGATGAGAGCAGGTAAGGCACCTGGTCCGGATGGATGCCATGCAGAATGTTTGAAGAAAGGAGGTACAGTGATGGTGGACTGGCTGGTGAGGTTATTCAATATTTTTCAAGAGAGGGTAGAGTGCCGGAGGACTGGAGGAGTGCCTGTATAGTTCCGCTTTACAAGGGAAAGGGGGACAAGTGTGAGTGTAGTAGTTTCAGAGGGATCAACTTCTTGAGTGTAGTTGGGAAGGCTTATGGAGGGTCTTGATTGAGAGGATTAGGAGAGGAACAGAGGGAGTAATTGGTAAGGAACAGTGTGTGTGTGTGTGTGTGTGTGTGTGTGTGTGTGTGTGTGTGTGTGTGTGTGTGTGTGTGTGTGTGTGTGTGTGTGTGTGTGTGTGTGTGTGTGTGTGTGTGTGTGTGTGTGTGTGTGTGTGTGTGTGTGTGTGTGTGTGTGTGTGTGTGTGTGTGTGTGTGTGTGTGTGTGTGTGTGTGTGTGTGTGTGTGTGTGTGTGTGTGTGTGTGTGTGTGTGTGTGTGTGTGTGTGTGTGTGTGTGTGTGTGTGTGTGTGTGTGTGTGTGTGTGTGTGTGTGTGTGTGTGTGTGTGTGTGTGTGTGTGTGTGTGTGTGTGTGTGTGTGTGTGTGTGTGTGTGTGTGTGTGTGTGTGTGTGTGTGTGTGTGTGTGTGTGTGTGTGTGTGTGTGTGTGTGTGTGTGTGTGTGTTTGTGTGTGTGTGTGTGTGTGCGTGCGTGTGTGTGTGTGTGCGTGCGTGTGTGTGTGTGTGTGTGTGTGTGTGTGTGTGTGTGTGTGTGTGTGTGTGTGTGTGTGTGTGTGTGTGTGTGTGTGTGTGTGTGTGTGTGTGTGTGTGTGTGTGTGTGTGTGTGTGTGTGTGCGTTTTAAATGAAGATATACGTCGTTGAACACTGTCACATGATATCATAAATCAAACAATGAGAGCTGAGAATTTACATGTAATGATTCTAACAATGTATAATTAAGCTTTCAACCAATAACGTATGAGCACATTTTGCTTTAATATATGGTTGTGCCCCACCATCTGGCCGACAGTATTTTAAGTTTCAAGCATTTGCATTTCAAATGCCATAAATTTTGATGTTCAAATGTTGTTTACGCTATATTTTGTCGTTAATGTTGTTGTTGTTGTTGTCGATGTTGTTTTTGTTATTGTTGTCGTTCCTGTTGTCGTTGTTGTTCTTGTTCTTGGTGTTTTCGTTGTTGGTTTTGTTGTTGTGGTTTCTACTGTTGGTGTTTAGCTTGTTATTTTGTATTTTGATGTTGTGTTGTTATTGTTGTTTTGTTGTTCCCATTGTTGTTGTTATTGTTGTTGTTGTTGTTGTTGTTGTTGTTTTCTTGTTGTTTTGTTTTATATTGTTGTTTCCGTTTTGTCGTTGTTCTCATTGTTGTTGTTGTTGTTGTTGTTGTTGTTGTTCTCATTGTTGTTGTTGTTGTTGTTGTTGTTGTTGTTGTTATTGTTGTTGTTGTCGTCGTCGTCGTCGTCGTCGTCGTCGTTGTGGTTGTTGTTACTGCTGGTGCTAAGTTCGGAGTTTTAAAAAACTGTTGAAATAGTATATAATTCCATAGAAACTCATTTGTAAGTAAAGTATATGCTAACAGTTGCTAATGTATTTGTTTCACTGAAGAATGTGTATTTGATCGTCTTATTGACCGTAGAGCTTTGTAGTATGTAGTCCATACACCTGCATTAGCGAGTGAGGGTGTGCTTATGATTTATCATAGTTTTGGATCATGTGCTGGACTTATGATTAACAGCTTTTTGCCATTCCAGATAAGAGCTTAGGACTCGTATTGCCTTATGTACAGTCACGGGCAAATTTTCTACCCACCTAGAGCTGTTCATGACAAAATAAATTTTTTTGTCTGGCGATTTTTTTTTTTTTTCTTTTTTTTTTTAATCAAGAAAATTACCCAATTGTAAACTAAATACTATATAGAAATATATATCACGTACCTGACAAAAAAAAGAATCATACTGACGTTTTGAGAACTGTAGCGTGACTGTATCTCCATTTCCATCCTCGTAGAAGTTTCCCATATCACCATGTAATGTGTGTGTACTTACCTCGTTGCATTTATCTAATTGTTGTATACAAGGGGTCATGTCTCTTTGTTTTAATATATAATTCATCGATTCAAAATCCAGAAATTTTCGCACCTGGACCTTTGACTGACTGCAGAGTAGTTTGGCAGAGCTTTTGACAAAGGCTTTTTTGCTCTTGCAACGACCATAGATTCTCTTGGCAACCGCTCGGGGCTTTCCTTATTTCAGGTCTTAACGGATTACAGGAACTTGGTAGATAAGAAAGTTAGGAGCCTATGCCAGGAGGCACTGAGTAGCTGCGTCAAAAGTCGTCACTTTTCCCCAATCGACTTAGGGACTGTTAGGGCAGGGAATAAGCAGTCACTGCTGGGAACTGGAGAGGAATGTGGGATTCGGACCCACAACTAAGCAAATGCGAGGCCAGCATGCTTTCGATAATACCGCCAGCGTAACTAAGCAGCACTCTAAGGACCTATACTATAAACTCTGGTATCTGGATAAAGTTTTCACCGCCCTGTATCCCATCCTTTGATTTCAACTATAAACTTAAACATCTACTAACTAAAAGATTAAACACTTTCAAAACTGACACCTCTTCAAAATGTGACATATAGGAGGTGTCACTATAGTTGGTTCGTCGGCTCAATGGATGAAGAAAAATCGCCATTTGTAGGCGTGGATCACAACGGGACAGGATGTGGACGCATAAAAAGGTAAAGCCGGACATATTCCTCATGAGAAGGTTGAAGCAAGAACATCAGCGGCTTTATCCAGACATTTGGCCTACCAAAAAGTCCTCATCACGTGATCGACCATTTAAGTTCGTATCATATTCGGAGCACGACTACGTATTCAATTATTTTTTTCTTTAACAAGCAGGTTGCATTGAACATAAGAACATAACATAAGAACATAAGAATAAAGGAGACTGCAAGAGACCATAAGGCCTACACTAGGCAGCTCCGTATCCATCACCACCTGTCATCCCCGGTGACAATGAGATAGTAGCAAGAGAGAAATTTGTTGCAGAGTCAATGGAAGTAATTGAAATTTTTCGAAAGCATTACTGGGCTGCGATTAGAAACTACACAAAAGATGAGATTCACATTGATCTTTGGATCACGTGTTGGATTCGTGATCGACAGCTATTTCCCTCCTGGAAGAGAGCTCAGAGCTCGTATGACCGATCTATAGGTAATGCTATGACCTTACACGCACACACACACCCAACTCCCCGCCCACGAGGGTTGGAGTAACGACTCGAAACGCAGCGATACTGAAATTATTTCAGCCCTGGACAGGATTCGAACCCGAACCGCCGTAGTGACACTCGGGGACTCTACCAACCGCGCCACCGATGCAGTTACCTCACCCCGGGTGCCTGCGATGGTGGCCTCACGGCGGCATCCTGGTCTGTCGCGTTACTCGACGACGGATTCTTGTGAACAGTCTCTTCCTTTCAAGGTTTTTAAACTTACCATGTTTTCTATCATTGAATCGGCATTTTTTGTCTCTAGTTGCTATATCTTCCTCATGATGAATACGGTCAGTTACCGTCGTAGTCGAGTGACGCAACAGACTGCCGGGGGCTTTGCCGAGGACCTGACTTCGCAAATAGCTGTGGCCTGCGGCCGCAGCATTCTCCACGCTGACGATCCTGCCCTGGGGTTCCGGGTTCCGAGCCCGGGGCCGAGGCCAGGGAGGACGAAGCCCACAGTTTGTTGATTAGAAAAAAAAAATATATATATATATATATATATATATATATATATATATATGCAAAGTAGACCACTTGGAAAAAGAAACTAACGAATCAGTGCGCTTTCGTATATTACATCTTCAGTGCAACAAGTAATATACGAAAGCGCTCTGCTTCGTTAGTTTCTTTTTCCAAGTGGTCTACTTTGCATAAGTGAACACACGTACCCGTGTTCTTATTAGCATATATATATATATATATATATATATATATATATATATATATATATATATATATATATATAAAACAATAATAATAATAATAATAGTGGTAATAATAATAATAATAATAATAATGATAATAATAATAATAATAATAATAATAATAATAACAATAATAATAATAATAATAATAATAATAATAATAATAATAATATAATAATAATTAATAATAATAATAATAATAATAATGATGATAATAATAATAATAATAATGATAATAATAATAATAATGATAATAATAATAATAATAATAATAATAATAATAATAATAATAATAATAATAATAATAAAAATAATAATAATAATAATAATAATAATAATAATAATGATAATAATAATAATAATAATAATAATAATAATAATAATAATAATAATAATAATAATAATAATAATAATAATAATAATAATAATAATAATAATAATAATAATAATAATAATAATAATAATAATAATAATAATAATAATAATAATAATAATAATAATAATAATAATAATAATAATAATAATAATAATAAAAATATAAAACATCTTCTGACGACCTTTAGTCAGGTATGGGTGTTTCCGCGACAGAGTCAGTAGTGCTTACATATATATCCTTCTTTTCAGCGAAGACCCTGCCGCCCACCAAAGTCTCCCGTCGTGCAAGGAATCGACCACGAACTCGCCCGAAGTCGCGCCGTCTAGAATGCCTTTGCGTCAAGTCTATCCATCGTTTAAGAGAGCGAAGAGGAGGAGGAAGAAGAGAAGGAGAGGAAGGTGGAGGGGGAGGAGGAAAGAGGATAATATTGAGGAATGAGGAGAAGGAAAAATAGGAGGAGTAAGGAGGAGGAAGAGAAGAAGACGAGGAAAGAATAAGAAGAAGGAGGAGGAGGGCTAGAAGGAATAGGAATTAAGGAAAGGGGAAGGAATTACAAGAAGAAAAAGAGTACGAGGTTGAAGAAGAAAGAGGAAGAAGTAGGGGAGGAGGAGGAAGGAGAAAAAGGAGGAGGAGAAAAAGGAGGAGAAAGAAGTAGAAGTGGCGGAGGAGGAGAAAGAGGAGGTGAAGAAGGAGAGAGAGAAGAAGAGTAGAAAGTGGAGGAGAAGGAAGAGAAGGAGGAAGAGGAAGGAGGAGGAGGAATTTTCCACACTTACTTCCGTCATTACCTCCATCTCCAACATCTATATCTCTATTTCCATCTCCACCTTCACCTTTAACTCCACCTCCACCTCCGACTCCACCCCCAACTCCACCTCCAACACCACTATCTCCATCTCTATCCCTATTTCCATTTTAATCTCCGTTTGTGTTCCTGCCTCCACTTTCATCTCCCATTCTTCCTCTTCTCCCTCTTCTCTTTCCCGCCCTCTATTTTTCTTTTTCTTTCCTTTTTCCCCTTTTCATTATTTTTCATCACTTACTTCATGTGCAGTTGATCCCTGTCGTGCCCATATGCCTGGCGTATAAAGATTTTTTTTCTCTCCTTCTATGGTATCAACATTTTGTTAGCAATAGACAGCGCATCTATCCTTGGGACAACATCGCATCGAAGTTGATCCGTAGAGCGGGTAAAGAAGAGATTTGAAAAGGGTGAATAGCAGAGGGATAGTAGTAGTTCAAAGTAACTAGTCTCCAGTCATAAAAGAATGCTGAGTGATTTGATCCACAGGAATGTCAATAAAGTCACTAAGATTTTGATTACCTAAAGCACGTAGTCAATACACATATAGGATGTTGAGTAATTTGGTCCGTTGTAGGGATCTCACAAGTCCCTAAAATGTTGATTACGTAAAATCTAACGCGGTGTCACGGGCACAACATCTTGATATTCCTTCTTTTGTCTCCTTTTTGGACTCCTCTCCAAACTCTTCACTCCTTCATCATCTCTTAATTTCATCTTCTACACTCTCCCTGTGACCCCATCATTAGTCTTGTTACACTTCTTATTCCTAAAGAAACCTGTGGTCCCACTTTAGATCCAAAAATGCTTGCTGCCCCCCCCCACATATACATACATACCAACCACCCTTCTCCGAACCCCAGACCCCGTCTTCTACACAACCTTTAGGTCCTTCTCCCAGTCGCTATCTGCCACACGATCACCCACAAGAGAGCGTTTGTCTTCCCCTCACCCCTCTTCCTTCCCAGTCCCGATTAATTTCGCGAAGATGTAAAAAATATATATATCTCAACGAAAGCCTGCTTTGTCGGAAAATAATGGACAGGAAAAAGAAAAAGAAAAGGAAAACGGATTTTTTCTAGATCTTCCACGTGCAACAATGACTTGTTCATTCTTTTAGTCCGACCGCTTACTTAAAAAGGAAGGGAAGGAAAACATGAGAGAGAAAAACAATCTCAAAATATTAACTGGATCAACTGACGACATCCATCTCTCTATTCTCTCTCTCTCTCTCTCTCTATATATATATATATATATATATATATATATATATATATATAGATATGTGTGTGTGTGTGTGTGTGTGTGTGTGTGTGTGTGTGTGTGTGTGTGTGTGTGTGTGTGTGTGTGTGTGTGTGTGTGTGTGTGTGTGTGTGTGTGTGTGTGTGTGTGTGTGTGTGTGTGTGTGTGTGTGTGTGTGTGTGTGTGTGTGCACATCGTTTGGCAATCCCTGAATCCCATCACCAGTGATGAAAGGATCAGAGCAAACACAACTTACCCGTGATCAATCATTGCATTATCAATCGATATCATAAACGCACTGCATCAATCAACTTTAATTTGTTGATGTACGTACGTATGTGTACGCGGTATAGCTGCTAGAGTTCAATGGCTTACCTAGCCTAGCTTCGTATCAGCTGCATGCGCGCGTATACTAGTACATGTTGACTAGACTCTACACGACTATCGTGCTACATAATGTTGCTAGTTGCGAATTGCATGGTACCAGTATGCAGGGAAGTTCATTGGTTGCATGCAGCTAGCTGCCCAACCAACGCGCTGACTATATGTACAATGCACCATACCCAATACCACATCACCGCATACATGCGTACACTGTACATATGCAAACTCGCTCGAGGCCTAGGAGGGAACTGGGAAATCCCATTTATAACCTCGTTCGCGTTTTATGAGAAAACAAAATAGAATCAAATGTTTGGTTAGTAATTGAAAGTAAATAAATTTAAGTATAAATAGGAACATTTGATAATTATAGATTTAGTTCATAAATATGGATCTTTGGAGGGAGAATAAAAAATACAAAAATAAAAAATGATTCGTTAGCAAGCTTAGGTTTACCGTAACTAGGTCTACGTTCGTACGTCACGTCCATGCCAAACTTTCGATGATCGTACATCATGGAGCGATTTCCAGTGAAGCGAGTGAAGATGAGTGAAGATGGTTTGCCATCAGATTCAGTCTTTTCAGAATCGAGGGAGAGTGTTTTGACGGCTGGAACCGCTTCTGGGCCAGCAAAGCCTAATTCAAACTCTACGGGCAAGGGCTAAGGAAAACGAGAACCAGTAAAGCATGAATCTACTATACGCTCGTGGAACCTAGATTGGCTTGAAGTGGATCGGGGCAGTGATGGTACTCTAACGGTGTATTGCAAGGCTTGTCGTGCATTTCCACCCCCAACCACTGCCAGTGGAACCAGAGGCGCTGTGTCTGCCGATTAGTTTCACCCCTCCCCCCAAAATTAAAGGCTGATTTGTCAAAAAGAAATATATATATATATATATATATATATATATATATATATATATATATATATATATATATATATATATATATATTTTTCATGCACATGAGTATTTATTTATTTATTGGGGATTATTTGGCATCAGATGTACATGAGTAATGAGTTAACCTTCCAA
>NC_134807.1:43474464-43476964 GCF_046742065.1 Oratosquilla oratoria
AAACAATATAGATTTAATATATCTAGACTTTGCAAAAGCTTTTGATACCGTCCCACACGAAAGACTACTTACTAAATTAGCTTTGCATGGAATAAGTGGTAGCCTGTTAGGTTGGACTAGTAATTGGTTGAATGGTCGAAAACAGAGAGTTGTTTTAAATGGAAAAACTTCTGGATGGAAAAGTGTTGCAAGTGGAGTTCCTCAGGGTTCCGTTCTTGGGCCACTTCTATTCATAGTATATACTGTATAAATGATATAGAGCATGGACTAAAATCTACTGTTTCCAAATTTGCTGATGATACAAAACTGTGCGGAGTGGCAAATGATCACTCAAACTAATTAGATATTCAAGAAGATTTAGATAAATTACAGCAATGGTCTGGAAAGTGGCTAATGAAATTTAACACAAGTAAATGCAAGGTAATGCACATAGGTAAAAATAACAGTAAGTACGATTACAAGTTATTTGGAAATTCACAAAAGTGGATAGTGAAAAAGATCTCGGCGTAATTAACAGTAACGACCTCAAATCATCCAAGCAGTGTATTTCAGCCTCTGAGAAAGCAAATAAGATTCTAGGACTGATTGCGCGATCTTTTGATTTCAAAAGTCCATCACTCATTAACAAGCTATATAAATCGTTAGTTCGTCCACATTTGGAGTATGCTGTTTCCGTGTGGTCACCGAATCTCGTTAAAGACATTGACAGACTGGAAAGAGTACAACGGCGAGCCACAAAACTGATACCATATATCAAAGATAAATCATACGAAAATCGACTAAAACACATGAATCTGTTTTCCCTAAAAAAGCGTAGACTCAGAGGTGACTTGATACAGGTCTTTAAGATTTTAAAGGGAATTGACAACATCAAAAGTGACAAAATTTTCACATTGAATGAGAATCAGACAAGAAACAATGGTCTCAAACTGTCCGGAAATAGATTCAATTTGGAAGTAGGTAGAAACAACTTTGCCAACCGAGTATTTAATGAATGGAATAAACTTCCTGCACAGGTAGTGCAACGTAGTTCAGTTCGAAGCTTTAAGAATTATTTAGATAAATACCTAAGATGCTGTAATGATTATAATTTATCTTATATTATTTGTTTTTGTTTTGTTATCATTTGTCTGTCTGATTTTCATTTATTATTAGTTATATATCAATTTATTATTATTTACTATTTACCTGTTTGTTTATTATTTTAACTATACCTATGCATTTATTTATGTATTTCATTTGTTATTTACATTATTATAGTTGTTATTTATTATTATATTATCAATATGATTTTTTTTTTTTTTTTTTTTTTTTTTTTTTTTTTTTTTTTTTTTTTTTTTTTTTTTTTTTTTTTTGCATCCGACCTAGATATGGATCAAAAGGTCTCCTGTCGGCATGCTCCGCCTTTGTAATCCTTTGTAAGGTAATATCGAAAAAACCGTCAGCACGCTATGTTCTAAGCGTCGATGTTGTTAGATCTGCCACATGGATGCACCTGTACTCGAGTACAACCTTACAGGCCTGCACCAATATTTTTACTGTTATAACTCGTTTTCAGGGATAAGTTTACCCTTCCTTTGTGTTTTATATTTTTCTCTGATATATTAGCACTGTCTTATATCATAAAAAAAAAACACTAAACATGTATAGTAATACATAAAAGATGTGGTGTTTTGACAGAGCAGGGATGATACTTACAAAGGATTACAAAGGCGGAGCATGCCGACAGGAGACCTTTTGATCCATATCTAGGTCGGATGCAAAAAAAAAAAAAAAAAAAAAAAAAAAAAAAAAAAAAAAAAAAAATAATATTAATAATAAATTAAAACTATAATAATGTAAAAATAAATAAAATACATAAATAAATGCATAGGTATAGTTGAATAACAAACAAAAAGGTAAATAGTAAATGATTATAAATTGACATATAACTAATGATAAATGAAATACAGACAGACAAATTATAACAAAACAAAAACAAATAATATAAGATAAATTATAATCATTACAGCATCTTACTTAGGTATTTATCTAAATGATTCTTAAAGCTTCGAACTGAACTACATTGCACTAACTGTGCAGGAAGTTTATTCCATTCATTAACTACACGGTTGGCAAAGTTGTTTCTACCTACTTCCAAATTGAATCTATTTCCGGACAGTTTGAGACCATTGTTTCTTGTCTGATTCTCATTCAATGTGAAAATTTGGTCACTTTTGATGTTGTCAATTCCCTTTAAAATCTTAAAGACCTGTATCAAGTCACCTCTGAGTCTACGCTTTTTTAGGGAAAACAGATTCATGTGCTTAAGTCGATTTTCGTATGATTTATTTTTGATATTACTTTCAGTAGATTTAAGATTTTATTGTTTACATTAGTAGCATCAAAGAAAAAGGGATTATTTAAATATGAAAGAAGACGTATCTAATGTACAGGACTACAGGTAAACTGAATTAAATTATATAGAAAATATATTATATGTGACAATTTGTGACTTAGG
>NC_134807.1:43489464-43491964 GCF_046742065.1 Oratosquilla oratoria
ACTCCGTTATACATACTATGGCGTACTTCATTAGATGCAGGTCAGGTCCCGAGAGTGCTAAAACATAGTCTAGTCACACCGATATTTAAAGGTGGAGATAAAGCGGCTGCCAAAAATTATAGACCTGTGGGAAAAACCTCGCATATTATAAAGATTTTTGAGAGGATCCTTGTAAAGCGAATTGTCGATTTCATGAAAAGAAACGAGTTATATAATAAGGGCCAACACGGTTTTCGACAAGGACGATCCTGTTTGTCGCAACTTTTGCAGCATAGAACGGACATACTGGGTTACTTGGAAAAAGAAATTGGAGTAGATGTCGTATACTTGGACTTTTCGAAAGCATTCGATAAAGTTGATCAGTTGATCCTCATGAAAAAAGTCAAATAAATCGGTATAAAACAGAAAATTGCAAGCTGGATACAAAACTATTTCACAGAAAGAACACAATCAGTGGTCGTCCAAGGAGTGAAATCAAGGAATTCTGAAGTTACAAGTGGAGTCATCCAGGGATCTGTTATCGGACCATTGTTGTTTCTTATTTTTATTACGGATATAGACACCAAGCTAGACCACTGCAAGGCTACATCTTTCGCAGACGACACACGGATGACGGGAACAATAAGCACGAAAGAGGACTATAAACTAGTACAGGAAGACCTGAACAAAATGTTTGAATGGACAAGAGATAACAATATGGAATTTAACCTATCAAAATTCGAACTAGTGAGTTACAGACACCCCAAAACCAGCCACATTATAAACAATTATAAGACTCCAGATGGCGAAACTATTAAACAACAGAATAGTGTACGGGACCTCGGCATCATTATTACTGACGATGCTACATTCACACAACACATAGTCAGTTCGACAGCAAAAGCAAGAAAGCAGATAGGATGGATTCTGAGAACTTTCAAAACAAGGAATCCAGAAACAATGTTAACATTATATAAATCTCTGATAATACCACTCATTGAATACTGCTGTCAACTCTGGTGCCCAACCAACATTGGCCAGATAAGAACAATAGAAGCAGTGCAGCGCACATTCACATCTAGAATAGACGGGCTAGAAAACACCAACTATTGGGAGAGATTACGACAGTTAAATCTGTACTCATTGGAGAGACGAAGAGAACGTTACATCATAATTTACATATGGAAAATCATCAACGGTTTGGTTCCCAATCTTGAGTCCAGTGAAGCAATAAGAACTACCCATAACGCCAGACGTGGAGTACTATGTACGATACCGCCTATTGCTGGCTCATGGAAAAAATCCAAACATTGAAAGAAAGTTCCATTGCCGTGTACGGACCCAAACTATTCAATAGACTACCAAGACATATACGAGAACTAACAGGGACCCTGGAATCATTCAAGAGTGATTTGGATAAGTTTCTGAGGACAGTCCCAGACCATCCGGTGCTCCCCCACTATTACGTAACTACGGATGGAAACAGCTTGCTGCATGACCTCACACGCACTACATAAGAGCGGCGCCCCGCGTGGCCCTGGCTCAACAAGCGAGTCCAACTGCACCTCAGGAAACCTCAGGAAACCTCAGGTGTGTGCGTGTGTGTGTGTGTGTGTGTGTGTGTGTGTGTGTGTGTGTGTGTGTGTGTGTGTGTGTGTGTGTGTGTGTTTGAGTGTGTGTGTGTGTGTGTGTGTGTGTGTGTGTGTGTGTGTGTGTGTGTGTGTGTGTGTGTGTGTGTGTGTTTGAGTGTGTGTGTGTGTGTGTGTGTGTGTGTGTGTGTGTGTGTGTGTGTGTGTGTGTGTATGTGTGTGTGTGTGTGTGTGTGTGTGTGTGTGTGTGTGTGTGTGTGTGTGTGTGTGTGTGTGTGTGTGTGTGTGTGTGTGTGTGTGTGTGTATGTGTGTGTGTGTGGGTGTGGGTGTGTCTTTGTGAGTGTGTGTGTGTGTGTGTGTGTGTGTGTGTGTGTGTGTGTGTGTGTGTGTGTGTGTGTGTGTGTGCGTGCGTGTGCGTGTGTGTGTCTGTATGTGTGTGTGTGTGTGTGTGTGTGTGTGTGTGTGTGTGTGTGTGGTGTGTGTGTGTGTGTGTGTGTGTGTGTGTGTGTGTGTGTGTGTTTGTGTGTGTGTGTGTGTGTGTGTGTGTGTGTGTGTGTGTGTGTGTGTGTGTGTGTGTGTGTGTGTGTGTGTGTGTGTGTTTGTGTGTGTGTGTGTTTGACAAAGAAACTGAAAAAAGTATTGCTAAAAAGAGACAGGCTTATAAGAAATATAAGTGCTCGGGTGCATCTAATGACTATGAAAGTTATGTATCAATACAGAGAGATTTCAAAAAGACAATAAGAAAAAGAAAACGACAATACGAAATGAACATCGCTGATAAATCCAAAGAGAATCCCAAAGAATTCTATAGTTACATTAGAGATAAAAAGGTTGTTAGGAATCACATTGGTCAACTATTATCTGCTGACGGTCAACTTGAATATTCAAATGAAGGAATGTGCAATATCTTAAACAATTATTTTAGCTCGGT
>NC_134807.1:43506964-43519464 GCF_046742065.1 Oratosquilla oratoria
CCAGTATGTTATTTGGCAATCATTAGTCTATTCATATATTGCTTTAGAAATACATACATACATACATATACCAAGGCTTTTTCCCCCTTACAAGGGAGGTAGCCAAAAAGGGAAAGGCATAAAATCATTTCCACCCATTCCATCCCTGAATACACTCCACACCACTACACCCTCCCTCTTATCTGAGCATCTCCTGGATGACGAGTCATCCCTGCACCTTGTCCACTGCCCTGGGTCAGAAGCAGTGTCGCAAGACACAGCACATCCACAGCAAGGCCACTTCATTAAATCGGCGACCCCCCTCTCCGTCCCCCCATTGCATAAAAGGAGAAGACGGGGAGAAATCCCTTCAGGCTGCGTCAAATTTTGCTCACACATACTACCTCACCCCCACCCCCCCACCCCCCGCCCATTCCACCTCATGAAATCACAACATCATCCATATACAACCATTCTCCATTCACCCCTGTCTTCTGTCCTCTCCCGTCCTTCCTCAACAGACATTCCCCTCTTCCCCAAAGCCCCCTTCACCCCATCCATCCATCTCATCCTAGGACGTCCCCTCATGTTCACTCCCTCCACATCTGCCTTCCATACCTCTTTTACTAGTCTTTCTTCACTCATTCTTTCCATGTGTCCAAACCATCCTAATACTCTTTCATCAACCTTATCTCCCAGCTCCTTTTTCACCCCTGTTCTCCTCCTCACCTCCTCATTTCTCACTCTATCCAACCTAGTAACCCCCATCATACTTCTCAGACACCTCATCTCAAACACATTCAAACTCCTCTCTTCTTCTCTTATGTTCCATGTTTCTGCCCCATACAGTGATGTTGGCACAATCACTCCTTCATACAGTCTCCTCTTAGCATCCATTCCCAAATGTCTATTCCTCATTACATTTTTTAATCCACCAAGGCATTTACTCGATTCTATCAATCTACATTCTACCTCCACCTTCACTCCACCTTTTCCTGCCACATTTGCGCCCAAGTATCTAAAACTATCCACTTCCTCCAGTCGCTCTCCCTTAATGCTCACTTCCAGTCTACTGCCACTTTCACCCCTTGTACATCTCATCACCTTACTTTTACCCACATTTATCTTTAGCTTTCTTCTATCACATACTTTCCCAAACTCTGCCACCAACTTCCTCAATCCCTCCTCCGATCCTGCCACAAGCGCAGTGTCGTCCGCAAACAACAGCTGGCTCACCTCCCACTTTTCTCCATTTTCTTTAACCATCTCCAATCCCTTGCCCACTACCCTTGCATTTACCTCTCGCAGCACCCCATCCATGTATAAGTTGAACAGCCAGGGCGACATAACGCATCCTTGACGAAGTCTCACCTTTACCTCGAACCACTCACTCTCTCCATTTCAAATCCTGACACAAGCTCTACTACTCTTGTATCCATACGTGGTCCCGTCCCTATCCAGATGTGTAGGTGAATATATCAAACACTATATGTCACCTAGTTCCACTTTAATCACTTATTGTCACTACACAATTAAAAGTTCTACATCAATAGTAATTTATCACATCTTCCTTATCACTACAGTGCACATTGTAAGTTATCGACCGACCGCCGTTCTCGCGTTGGGTCCGCGTATATATCGGCCGGAAATCCTTAGTTGGCAGTTGTGAGTTGCCACTTGGTATAATTTCTAAGTTTTATGCAAGCAGGATTACATCGAGCCTACTTACTATTTATCCTAGGATTACAGTATGGGGTGTCTTTTTACAGCTAGTATGTGTATATATATCCAGGGGAGGACCGTAAGTATGCGTAACATTGCATGTTATTAATGGGTGGTTACTAGACTGATCGTGTGTGTTCGTGTGTGCATGTGCACGTCGCCTGGTCGCGCGGAGAGCATAAAGCTTGCTCAGCATAAAGCTTGCTCAGCATTTGGCAGGATATACTGGCGCCAGGGAGTCCAGAGTGTGGTTGGGGTGGTTGAGTGGAGGGGTGAGTGGGTCATATGACTGACTGATACTCACATGTGTATGGGACGTATACATATCGCTCTCCCCCTGGGGTTAGGTGTCACCCGGCACCTTAGGTTACATGGTTTACAAAAGTATTCATATGGGTAATACATCGAGAAAAGGTTCAGAGACACAAAATCCTGGGTGATTATATGTGGAGATGGGGGGGTTGTTGCTGAAGTGAATCTGAGGTCCCAAGGGGGATCATGAACTGTAAATAAGGGTATGCGATGTTGTGTCTCCGAAGAGTAGTGTTGTGTCTCACCAGATTACATATTATATCCATTATCATATGAAAGGTTACACTATATATATATTTGATATCACTGTTGAAATCAGTTTCCAAATGTTATGGCGTTCATGTGTTTTATCACTATCACTGTAGGGAGTGTAATTTTCTAAACACTGTTCTATGGTCAGTTTGGTGTGTCACTTACCACTTGTTTTATTTCATAGTATGTATATAGTTTCTCGTAAGAATTATTATGATATTTAGGACATTGGGTGAGACACAAGAAAAAAAGGAACTTAATCTAGGTTTACAAAAGGTCGGGAATGGGGGTTGAAATGTTGTGGAAGGTTTTACTTCGTGCAACAGAATTTGGTCAATATCACAAGTATAAAGAGAATGATTAAGAGTGAAAGGGCTGTGGAGGTATAGGGCAGTACCTTGTAGTGTAGGTCAAGTGAGTCCATGTCAAGAGTAGTCGATTTATTCAGTAGGTGTACCATGTCTATATTACTTGGAAGGATTGTATCGGGGATCTTAGGTAGGGGAGGGAGTATCAGTTGGGTTATGGGACCTAGGTCGTGGGTCAAGTTAAGGGTACCTTGGTCGTGGAGTTTGTTGGGGAGTAGCATTGAGTCCATCATGTAGGTGTGGCAAGTGTCTGGCAGAGTGATGGAGCCGTTTATCTTATGATGGGTGGGTGGTTTGCGTAGGCACATGACAAACACTAAGGTTGGGTGGGGGAAATATATGAAGTGTTTATGTCCTACATGGGTATGGTGAAATTGGGTGTTGTCTGAGAAACGAAAGTCACACGTTTCGGAAAAATTTACTCCGTCGGTTGTGAGTTCCGAGAGGCATGGTTGGGATTTGGTTAGTTGGAAGTGGAAGGGATAGGCTGGACAGATATGGAAGTTGGGTCGTGCTATCTTGCAAGTCGCCATGGTTTCCGGTGAGGTCAGTGTTAACCACTGACCGTCGTTTGATTTTAAGATGGTGGAGGTTGGTAGGTTGAGTGTCATAGTGCGGTTTTGGTAAGGGTAGGGGAAAGGGTAAATTTCCCAAAGGGAGAATCTCTTGATGGGGTCCATAGGGATGTGGATGAGAATGAATTGTTGAAAGATAGTTGATGACAAGATGAGGTAATAATGCTGTATTTCATGTTTAGAAAAGAAGGGGGTAAGTTGCAGTGTACTGTGGGCTCGTCGTGGTGTTTGACTAAGCTGGGTTGGGGTGATCATTTGGAAGTCGACTACTCCTGCGTGGGCGTTCCAAATATCTCTTTGGATGAGATTGGAATGTTCTAGGAGACTGTCTAGTTCTTTGTCTAGTTCATTCAGGTGATGAAGGAAGCAGAGGGCAGTTTGGGAATTGGTGATCTGCGATAACTGAGAGTTTGTGAACTGTGCAAGGTCATTGTATTTGTCAATCACCGAATTTACAGAGTCAGCGAGGAGGTCTATGTTCTTTGAGTTTAGATCTATGAGTTTCCCTTGTTGGTGTAGTACTCTTGTTATTTTCCCTATGTGTGAATGAACCGTTTGAATGTCTTGTTCAGTAGCAGTTCCGAATAGGGATTTGGAAATTATCCCCATAAAGTCGAAAAGTCCTCTTTTTGTTCTACTGGTCGTTGTGGTGTCATCGTCTGGGTCTGGGAGGTGGTATATTGTGTATTTGATTGTGTTTAGTTTTTCTTGTAACGCGTTGACGTTGTGGTATAGTGTCAATGAGGTTTGATAGTTTTGATGAGTGTCATTGGGTACTTGCCTGCCAATTAATTTTTCCACGTCTATTAGGTCCTTTTGTAATTTTGTAATGGGATCTAACAATGTGTTGGGAGAGATGCGGAGCTTAATCATTATGGAATCTTCAACGCATGCGGCGGTGCCGTGTTTGTTCACTATAGCGCCAGGCAGGAGCCTTGGCACGGAGAGGGTGAGGTGGACGAGGATGAGGAGTGCCAAGAGGAGTTTCATCTGTGGAAGAAAGGCAATGCCTTAGTGACTGAGGATATGTGTATCTGGCTCTCGCTAAGGTTATAGTGGTCGGAAGGAAGTAGAGAAGGTTTACTAGATATGCGGAAGGGAGTTATTATTGTAAACGGCCATTTTAACCTCCACTGATAGATACATGACGTCCTGCATCTTCAGGGGCGAGAGCTAGAGTGCATGTTTTAGTTGCGTCGACGCAGAGTCATGGGATGAGACTTGCGTTTGGATGAGTTATGTGTGGTCGTGGTAGGTGGGTTGTTGATGGGAGGTTGAGTTTGACCTTTCTCAGCTTCTCTCCATGTATGGTCACATGGTTGTGTGATCGGAAGGATCCGTTAGTAGAAAAACATTGTTAGGGAGTGAGCTTGTGACTGTGAAGGGACCTAAGAACTTGGGTCTGAGTTTGTTAGTCCTGGTTGAGTCTTTGACCATGACAGTGTCACCAAGCGTTATGTCAAGTGGGATTGAGCGTTTGTGTTGTTTTGTCTTTGTCTTTTCCTGGGCTTCTTTCAAGTTTGCTCTAACTTGTTTGTAAATGGTTTGCATACCTCTTTTGATGCAGTGTGTGAGGTTATCTAGGTTGTATAAGGGTGGGGGTGGTTGGTTGAATATTTGGTAGGGTAGGCGCATTGGTTGGCCGAAAATGATCTCATGCGGGGACATCTTTGTTGCGGAATTGACTGTGCTATTGATACTGGCTTGTACCTGTGGTAGCCAATCTTCCCAACTGTCCATGAGATCGTTGACCAAGGGTCTGAGAACCTCTAGGACCTTGCGATTTGTTCGCTCAGTCAAACCATTTCCCTGTGGGTGGTATGCAGTGGCAAATGTTTGGTCAATGTTGTAGAGGTGTGCTATTTCGCGCATCACCTCATTTTTAAATTCTGATCCATTGTCAGATAACATTGTGTGTGGTATGTTGTATCTACAAAAGATATTGTTAACTAGGGCTTTGGCTACAGTCTCTGCTGTTTTGTCTTGGAGTGGTATTAGGATTGTGTATTTAGAGAAATATTCTACTGCTGTGAGTACATAGTTGGAACCTTGATGGCTCGTTGGCATTTTCAGTAGGTCAATGCCAAGTGTTTCCCATGGCTCAGCAGGGAGTGGGATATCTTTTATGTGGAGTTGTTTGGGGTCAGGGCCTCTGAATTGGTTGCAAGTGACACAAAAGTCAATATGCGTGGTTATGTCTCTTTTCATGTTTTGACAGTAATATGTGTGCCTAGCAGTGTTTAGTGTCATATCTCTGCCTGAGTGGCCTCCCATTGCACTCTCGTGCAATATGTGTAGGACCTTGGGGACTTGGGCTCTGGGGATAACAGTAACCTCTCTGGTGTTAGTGGTTCTCCTTATGACTCCGTCGACCAGTTTGAGTTCCTCTATAGGGACAGGTGGTCGGGACTGTAAGGGGGTTTGTGAAAGGAGATGTTGTTTTATTGGAGACCATATAGGGTCTCTTTCATCTTTCATCTCTGAGTTCTTGCATAGGTATGCATGTGGTTTGGGTTATGGGGGTGATGTGAGTTTGTCTGCTCAAGCAATCTGCCACTACGTTAGCTTTCCCAGCTAAGTATACGATCTTGGGATCGTAATCAAGGAGAGTTGCTTTCCATCTAGCAACTCTCCCATGTAAGTCTTTAGAGTTAAAGAGATAGACTAGGGGTTGGTGATCAGTGAATATTGTTATCTTGTAACCTAGGATAAGAAACTTAAAATGTTTCAGACCCCATATGAGGGCTAAGCCTTCTTTGTGTGTAGTTGAATAGTTACTTTCAGGCTTATTGAGTACTCTACTTGCGTAGGCTATGGGGTGCTCTTTGCCATTTTCATCTTTCTGTTGTAGGACTGCGCCTATTCCTTTAGAGGAGGCGTCTGTGTAAAGAAAGAATTCTTTCTTCATGTCAGGGAAGGCTAGTACAGGGGCTGTGGTCAGAGAGTGTTTCAGTGTGTCGAAACTTTGTTGTTCTGTTTCTGACCATTGAAATGGTTCGCCTTTTCTTGTGAATTTGGTTAGGGGGGAAGCTATGTGTGCAAAATTGTAGATGAAATGTCTGTAGTATGAGGCTAGCCCTATGAAACTTCGCGTTTCATTTGCGTTTCTGGGGGTTGGGAAATTGTTTATTGTATCTATTTTATCTGTGTTTGTATGAATCCCCTTTGCATCCACTTTATGGCCTAGGAAGGTGAGTTCCTTCATGAGGAATCTACATTTCTTTAATTGAATCTTTAACCCCGTATATTTGAGACGTTTGATGACAATCTCTAAAGTGTTAAGGTGGTCTCTTTCTGTGGGGCTATATATAATGAGGTCGTCTAAATAGACCAATAATGAGACTCCTATCATGTCACTGAATATGCGGGTCATCAACTGTTGTTGGGTTGAGGGGGCGTTTTTAAGGCCAAAGGGCATACGTTGAAAATGGAAATGTCCTTTATCAGTGGAGAATGCAGTTACGGGTTTTGATTCTTCAGTGAGTTCTACTTGCCAGAAGGCTGACTTAAGGTCAATGGTGGAAAAAACCGAGTTACCGTTACCTATTGATTGGAGGACGTCCTGCATGGCAGGTAGTGGGTGGGGGTCAGATTGAGTTAGATGATTGACACTCCTAAAATCTACAACAGTGCGTAGGGTTCCGTCTTTCTTAGGGACCAAAAAGAGGGGACTGTTCCATGGGGAGTCTGAATGGGAAATTACGCCTTGGTGTATCATCTCTTGTACACTGCTATTGACTTGGGATTTCCTACTGTGAGGTATGCGGTAAGCGGGGGTGTATGAAGGGGGGGTGTTAGGGGGAATTTGGATGTGATGTTTGATTATATCACATTTGCCTAGTGGTTCACCTTCTAAGGCGACAGCTGATCTATTCCTCCGTAGGAGAGCTAATAGCTCGTTATGAATTTCTCCGTCAGCTGATGTTATGATTTGGTCTGGATGGATAGGGGTGAGGGGTTGTGTTGGTCTTACTGGGTTGATGTGTTGTGGGAGTGGTTCCTGGATAGGGGAATTATGGAGGTGGACTGCGCAAATGTTAGTATTCTTCCTGATTTTACGGTGTTGGTCTGAGAGGTTAGTTAACATGGCTAAGGCCGTTCTATTTTCCTGGATTATGTCCCAAGAGTGTTCAATTGAGATGTTGGTAAGTCTAGACGTTTCTGAGTCAATTATGGCGTCCTGATGTCCGATTGCTCCGGGTATGAATAGTGGGACAGTCATGGAATGTTTAGGGGGAATAATGACTGTGTTAGACATCAATGCCTTTGAGGTGACAGAAGGGGGTGGTCGGAAGGAATAGCTGTTAGTTGGAATTGGAGTATTTGAGGAAGGGAGACATGAGAGAGGTTGTGTGTCTGAGTCGGGTGTCTCAGGGACAGTTGGCTCATCATTCACATCTGAGAAGGAGATGTTATTTTTCTCTAGGTCTATAATAGTTTTCCATGTCCTCAATGATTTTAATCCTATCATACCTTGTTGATCGAGACTCCATTCGTCAGCTATGTGGAAAGGTGTGAAACCTACTTGGAAGTTGTTGACTTCTATATTTAAGTCTATGGTGTCGTGTAGAGAAATGGTGCTCCCTTCTAGTAGGAGTCCTTCCATATTGGAAATTTGAATTTGGGGTGGGTCATTTAATGCTTCATAGAGAGCTCTTGGGATGATGTTCAGGTTTGTTCCTGTATCAACCATCATGTCAACTGTGAGTTGATCTAAAGTCACTTTTAGGGTGACGTAGTTGTGTTGTGTGTGAGATATTCTTATGGTGGTTTGGTGCGTGAGGCTGGTACACGTTCCCCCAATCGGTGTTGAGTTGTGCGTGTTGTGTGGGAGGGAGCTGTTTGTCGAGAGGTGGTGAACGGTTTGTTAGTTCTCTGGTGAGGTTGTGGTTGTGATTTCTGTAGGTAACACTCTTCGTTGGAGTGAGTTGTTGTTTTGTGTAGGCTGCAGTATTTGTTTGGATGTGTTGGTGTAGGTAGGAGTGGAGGTTTGGAGGGGGGGTGGAGCTTGTATGGTTTGATATTGCACCTTGCATTGCGCATCCGTATGGGAGGTAGTACCATGAACTGAGCAAGGGATGGGGTGGTGTTGTACCTGTGGGTATTGTTGTTGCTGTGTTCGACACTGGGCATCGGTGTGGGAAATGGTTCCATGAACTGAGCAAGGGATAGGGTGGCGTGGTGCCTGTGTTTGCATTTGTTGTTTTTGTATGCAGTCGCTAGTGTTGTGACTGGGTGATGAATGGTAGGAGCACCACTTAGAAGGTTGTCCTTGATTGGTGGGAGGGGGCTGCTGTGACTGAAGGCTATTTAGTCTGGGGAGATAGTGGGGGGTGGATAAAGATACATTGCAAGCATTGGTGATGTCTAGGATATAGGTATAAGCTAGAGGGTTTCTAGTGTTTAGTTCCCTTTTGGAGGCTTCCTTTAAACACTTTGGAGGGAGTTGGGAGAGATAGAAACCTATCTCAAAGAATGTTAGTAAGTGTTTTATGGTCATGACCTTTTGACCAAATTGGTCAGTGTGGATCCAAGGAGAGTTATTCTCCAGGTCCTCTCTGACTTCTTTAATTCCGTTTGCTACGAAATCCATAATGTTCGTAACGGAATGTGGTTGGACTCTAGTGTTATTGAGGAAAGTGAGAAGGAAAGTGATGTTGTTTGCTTGTTTGTTGTGAAAGACATTAAGAAGGTGGTGTTTATATTCTTGATATGTGATTCCACATGCAACTAAACTGTCTAGCATCCTTGCCTTTGAACGGCAAATGTCAGATGGGTCTATTTTCTGACGGCACAAATTTATTTTATCTGAGTCAGAGTAGTGTTGGTTCTTTGAGAAAAACAGGTCACATGCTGTCAAGAAGTCTGTAATGGATAATCCACTATCTTGGGAAAAGGTTGGGATTTCTGTGAGGGAAGTAATGGTTTGATAGTTGTTTATTATTGTTGGTTGAGGTTGTGGGTAAGGATAATATTGTGGGTTTGGAGGAAGGTTAGGTGGTGGTTGGTACTGTGGCTGAATGGGAGAGGGGGTATTGTGTGTTGGGATATAGGGGTTGAACTGATTATAGCTTATAGGAGGTGTAGTTTGCATATTTGGCTGGATGGGAGGAATGGGTGGTTGTAGTTGTGAGGGGTGAAAGGGGTCTATTTGAGAGGGTTGGTTCTGTGGCTGAATGTGAGGGGAGGTATTGTGTGTTGGGATATGGGGTTTGAACTGATTATGGCTTATAGGAGGTGTAGTTTGCATATTTGGATGGATGGGAGGAATGGGTGGTTGTAGTTGTGAGGGGTGAAAGGGGTCTATTTGAGAGGGTTGGTTAAAAAAGGGTAAGATATCATTCTCATAAAGAGGGATTGTTGGGGTACCTGCCTTAGGGGCGTCGTGGTCGGAGGTAAGTGAGCGGTTATGGTCTAAGGGCTTTGTGGTAATGTCAACCTGTGGATTTAATTGGTGAGGATCTGGTTCGTCTTTGTCTAGTTTTGAGTTGCGTGATGGGTTTTCCTCTTGAGATTTAGAGAGGATGGTTTCTACCGCTTTTTTTAATTTGCTTCTCGTTCCTGTTGCCATGTTAGTGGTTAACTAGAGATGCATGTATTACTTGATAGTTAGGTGAGATGGGTGGTCTAGTTTAAAATAGTTAAATTAGAATTATTTGGTATACAGTAACTAAGGGGTAATATGTTATGCTTAGATAAGGGAGGGGGGTATAGGGTGTCAACGGTTATACAGTATAACGGGATTACATATGTAAAATCATAAATATATATATATATATATATATAATAATAATAAAATGTGGAAATAATATGGTATAGTAAGGAGTTAAATATTGTGATATTATACTTATAATAGAATTAACTATGGTTGTCATAAAAAGAAATTAAATTGTATTGGTTATATATAAAAATGGGTTTACAGCAGTAAAATAGGTTACATTGATAAAAATGTATAAGTTCTATCTAAATATAAACAGGTAATACGTAGTGAAAGCAATTAAAGGTTATTGTATATATAAATGTATATAGTTTAAACAAGAATTACTTAACTGGAAGAATGCATATGAATGTGATATTATGTAATAGTTAAATCTAGTAAAAGTTATTGCATATTCATATATATGTTGTTTTAAAATTAGGCAAAATATATTAAGTGTTGAAACATATAATTATAAGAGCTACTGGTTAAATTATGAGAAAGGTATGACAACCAAAAGAAAAAGGTGTACATAAAGTATATAAATACAGAGAAACCAAATATGTATAAATTTAATAAATATGGAATTAATATATATATATAAATATAGAGATGGAATAGAGTAAGGTTTTCGTGCGTTGGGCACGTGGGTATCTGAAGGTATAATGGTTACCTTGATACCGTGAGCTGAATCGAGCGGTGTGGTAATGGTCAGCAGGGGGTGGTGTTGCTGACGTTGCAATTGTAGTAGTCGAAGGCAACGTTCGGTGAAAGAGGTTGGGTGGTTGATGTGGAAAGTGGGTATGCTGTCTGGGGGGATGAGGTGGCTGTTACGCGGGTCTGTGCGCAGCCGGTGGAAATCCCCTGGGCTCGGTGAATGATGCTCGCATGGAAAGGAAGTGCGAGTATCAAGGTTGGAATTTGAAGGGGTAATGTATGGTTATTATTATGGGATATATTGGAATTAAGTGGAAGAAATTTTTATGTTACCTGTGGTCAGTAGGTAGTTGTGAGATGGGTCGGCGATATTAACGTACTGTTATGCACTGGGTGACAGGGACGTGATTAATTAGGCAGGTGTAGTGACTGTTGGTGCGCGTCTGGGAGGGAACGGTTGGTGCGGGGAGGTGGTTTACCTCTCAGAGTGAAGTTTCGCTCGGACCGTTGCAGAGGGAGCGGTTGGTGTGAGGAGGTGGATATGTCTCTGAGTTAGACGAGCGATGGACCGCGCTGGCTCGACTGAAGTCGGGTGGCGGGGGTGAATTACTTGGACGTGTTTTCTTCAGAGACAGGCGGTTTTCTTCAGAGGTGTGGGGACGACGTTCGCTGCCACCAGTTCACGTATCCATACGTGGTCCCGTCCCTATCCAGATGTGTAGGCGAGTATATCAAACACCATATGTCACCTAGTTCCACTTTAATCACTTATTGTCACTACACAATTAAAAGTTCTACATCAATAGTAATTTATCACATCTTCCTTATCACTACAGCGCACATTGTAAGTTATCGACCGACCACCGTTCTCGCGTTGGGTCCGCGTATATATCGGCCGGAAATCCTTAGTTGGCAGTTGTGAGTTGCCACTTGGTATAATTTCTAAGTTTTATGCAAGCAGGATTACATCGAGACTACTTACTATTTATCCTAGGATTACAGTATGGGGTGTCTTTTTACAGCTAGTATGTGTATATATATCCAGGGGAGGACCGTAAGTATGCGTAACATTGCATGTTATTAATGGGTGGTTACTAGACTGATCGTGTGTGTTCGTGTGTGCATGTGCACGTCGCCTGGTCGCGCGGAGAGCATAAAGCTTGCTCAGCATAAAGCTTGCTCAGCATTTGGCAGGATATACTGGCGCCAGGGAGTCCAGAGTGTGGTTGGGGTGGTTGAGTGGAGGGGTGAGTGGGTCATATGACTGACTGATACTCACATGTGTATGGGACGTATACACTCTCATAAAAACTCTTGACAGCTCCCAGACGCTTTCCTCCTATCCCGTATATCTGCATAACCTCCCACAATGTCTTTCTGTCTACCCTATCATAAGCCTTTTCCAGATCCATAAAAGCCCAAAAAACATTCTTCCCCTTTCCTATAGCTTTCTCACATATCTGTCTTACCACAAAGATCTGATCTACACAACCTCTACCTGTCCTAAATCCACACTGTTCCTCACCAATTACTCCTTCTGTTCCTCTCCTAATCCTCTCAATCAAGATCCTCCCATAAGCCTTCCCAACTACACTTAACAAGCTAATCCCTCTTAAACTACTACATTCACACTTATCCCCTTTTCCCTTGTAAAGTGGAACTATACACGCACTCCTCCAGCCCTACGACACTCTACCCTCTCTCCAGCAAACATTAAATAACCCCACCAGCCAGTCCACCATCACTGTACCTCCCTTTTTCAGACATTCTGCATGGCATCCACCTAGACCAGGTGCCCTACCTGCTTTCATCATCTTAACAACTGCCTTCACCTCATCCTTCCTTATTTCTCCTCCATTTTCCTCACTCATCACTCTCATTTTCTTCGCATTTCCCACTGCAGCTATCTTTCCTTTCCTATCCTCCTTCACATTTAGC
>NC_134807.1:43524464-43531964 GCF_046742065.1 Oratosquilla oratoria
CATCAGTTGTCCAAGATAATCCTTCCCCGCCTATGTTATCAACATTTGAACCATTCTGTTCTTCTGGTTCAGTGGCCCTTGATCAAGATAGCCCACCCACATCTATCAAGCTTCTGAGAGACACAGGCTCAGCCTTATCACTAATTACAAAAGATGTGGCTGCTTTGATAGATGCATATTATACTGGGAATTGGGTCCTTGTGAACGGTTTAACAGGCGGGTCACGTATCCCTATATGCCAAGTATACTTGCGGTCAGATGTTAGGACAGGTTATGCCCAGGTAGGAGTAGTCGACAAGTTACCTGTAGAAGGAGTTTCACTCCTGATAGGAAATGACCTCGCTGGGGGCACGATGTTACCTAATGCCATAGTCTCCTCGTGTCCCTCTGCCGAGAATAATACTTCCCAATTAGAGGCAGACATTCCGGGCATATTCCCTGCATGTGCTGTTACTCGTAGCATGAGCCGCAGGGTGGAGGCAGAGATTAGCGAGCATAAAGAGGATGCTCATGTTGGTGTAATTATCCCCCAACCTAGTGAGAACACAGAGGATGTTCCTACTCAGCCTGACCTTGCTGATTTAAATCTAGGTGAATTTTTTTCAACTTCTCCTCCACCCGGTGACCTTCATAATAGGTTTGATAACGAAAACGACACTGAGGGAGATAATGTTACCACCCTGGATAGTTTCGGTTCCTCCCCAGTCACTAGGAGTAAGCTCATTCATCTCCAAAAAGAGGACCCTGAACTAGCCAGTTGTTTCCGTAGAGCTATTAGTGAAGAGGAAGCCAAGTCTGAATCTAACTGCTATTACCTTAGCTCAGACATATTGATGCGAAAGTTCCGTCCTACTGATTCCCCTGCAAATCATCCTTGGTCTGTCCGTCACCAAATAATGGTCCCAAACCCATTACAGAAGGAGATCCTGGGTATTGCTCATGATGGGGTAGGAGGACATTTGGGAGTTAGGAAGACTAGTGCAAAAATTCTAACTCATTTCTATTGGCCTAAAATGAAGAGAGATATTAGTTCCTACATTAGTACATGTCACCGTTGTCAGGTAGCAGGGAAACCGCACCCCAGCGTTAAACCGTTCCCTCTACAACCTATCCCTGTCATTGAGGAACCCTTTGGCAGAATTGTCATAGATTGCGTTGGTCCTCTGCCAAAGACCCCCCGAGGTAATCAGTTTCTCTTTACCATGATAGACTGTGCCACCCGTTATCCAGAAGCCATTCCCTTACGCCGCATCACAGCCAAGAATGTGGTGAGAGCCCTTATTTACTTCTTTACACAAGTAGACCTTCCCACAGTAGTGCAGTCGAACCAAGGATCCAATTTTACTTCCCGATTGTTTAATCAGGTAATGCAGAGTTTGGGTGTCCGCCATTCTAGGTCTTCAGCCTATCATCCTTAATCCCAGGGGGTGGTGGAGCGATTCCATCAGACATTCAAACGCATGTTGCGCACTTATTGCTTGGAGTTTGGGAAGGATTGGGACGAGGGAGTTGACCTGCTCCTATTCACGGTTAGGGACTCTGTTCAAGAATCCTTAGGATTCTCCCCATTTCAACTAATTTATGGCCATGAGGTGCGAGGACCTCTCAAAGCCCTCAAAGAAAGTTGGCTGCTGGAAAATAGTGTCACACCCTTGGTATCATATGTAGTTGAGTTTAGAGAAAAATTAAAAGCTGCTGTGAGGCTGGCTCATGCCCATTTAAAATCTGCTCAGATAAAAATGAAGCAACAATTTGACAAAAAAACATAAGGTAGAGCATAGGGAATTTAGGGTAGGTGATAAGGTGTTAGCGTTCTTGCCCGTGCAGACACACCCATTCCAGGCAAAGTATGATGGACCTTTCCAAATTGTAGACAGGGTAGGGGACGCCAATTACGTTGTATACACACCAGACAGGCGTAAGAAAAAACGTCTGGTGCATGTCAATCTACTGAAACCCTACAGAGTGAGAAAGAGTAAGGAAAGGGAGGAAAGTGTTGAACCTTCCTTGCCCGCTTGTGTTGTAGTGCCTACATGTGATAATGATCAGAAAGACAACTTCTCTGAACTCCAGAGTGGCTTGTATGCCAAAGTGGACAATTCCACAATACTCTATGATCCCAGTACAAAGTTAGGCCATCTCTCTAATGACCAAGCGAGTGATATTTCTTCTCTTTTAACAGACTATAGTGATATATTTAGTGACTATCCTCACCCCTGTTCAGCTGTAAAGCACGACATCGAAACCAACGGAGCTCGGCCCATCCGCCAACGTCCTTACCGCCTGAACGCATTCAAGAAGGAGTACGTCCGTGAGGAGGTGCAACGCCTTCAGGAGGTTGGTATCGTGGAGCCCAGTAGCAGTCCTTGGGCCTCTCCCGTGGTCTTGGTGCCGAAGCCCGATGGCTCTACGCGACTGTGTGTCGACTACCGAAAGGTCAACGCAGTCACTGAGCCGGATAGCTGCCCCTTGCCACGTATTGATGACGTCATTGAAGACGTTGGTCGAGCACAGTGGGTGACGAAACTGGACCTACTACAGGGCTATTACCAAGTCCGCCTGTCAGAGCGGTCGAGGGCCATCTCCGTGTTCATTACTCCCGAGGGGCTGTATCAGTTTACCGTCCTCCCCTTTGGCTTGCGGAATGCACCTGCAACCTTCCAACGCCTCATGAACATCGTAACGGCGGGGCTAGTGGGTGTCCGTTGCTACCTGGATGACCTCGTCGTCTTCAGCGACTCCTGGGGAGAACACGTGGACCGCCTAAGAGCCCTCTTTGTTCTTTTGGCAGCACACAGTTTGACAGTGAACCTCGCCAAGAGTGAGTTCGGCCATGCCCGCATCACATTCCTGGGGCATGTCGTCGGGAAAGGGGAGGTCCAACCGATTGCAGCCAAGATTACAGCCATTCTGCGGTATCCTGCCCCAAGCGACAAAAAGGGAGTGATGAGACTGTTGGGAATGGCGGATTACTATCGTCGCTTCTGTCCCAGCTTCTCCTCCGTGGTGGCTCCTCTCACCGACCTCCTGAGGATCGTGTGCTACATCCTGTGTGTTACTTCTCAAAGAAGTTCCTCAAGGCGCAGAGGAACTATGCCACCATCGAAAAGGAGGCGTTAGCTTTGATTATGGCACTGGAAGCGTTTAGGGTATACGTAGGAAGCACAGTTCACCCTGTGCAAGTGTTTACAGACTGTAAGAGGCCGGTAGTTGTACGAATGGAAATGAGCCTGCCTGCTCGCCTGTTGTTTTGAAAACATGAGGTGACGCTATGTCTATGTAAACACACCGACGGTGGTGACTGTTTTATAATCGATGATGTAATCAAACTCTGTAAGCGCGGGTTAGCTTCGTTTGACTAATGCTGAGGTAAACAATTTCGCTAGTGGCATTGTAATGGCTTTCCGAATTGGTGCAAGGTGGAGAAGGAGGAAAAAACTATTGGTGTATGAATTCAAAGTCACGCCCATAAGGAGTGACATTTATTTGAGAAGTCACCGGAGATTGGTTTAGAAAAATTAGTGACGTCAGACGAAGGTAGCTTAGCGTAGGATACGGGATCTCGTCGGAGAGAGGAACGAGAGAGGGTGTGGAGACAGGATCGAGAGAGGATCAGGAGACGATGTAGAGACGAGAGAAAGAGATCCCGAGTGTAAGCAGAAGGTGAAATTACAGTGAAAGAAGAAAGAAAATTCACCACTCTTTTATTAACCCAAAGGACGAGAGAACTAGGCACGGGGCCTAGAAAATAGTGAGACTACAGGAAAAAGAAGGCAAGGGGCCTTGAGACGAGTGATATTACAAGTCAAATTTAAGTGACAGGGGTGACAAGGGGAGGTGAAACAGACCACAATCCCCTGACATTTGTGGAACGAATGAAAAACACTAATCAACGCCTTCTACGGTGGGCATTAGCCTTACAGCCATTCAACTTACAGATCGCGCACGTTCTTGGGAAAAGTAATGTGCTGACTGATGCCCTATCCCGAACTACCCATGTGCAAACTTAAAATGTTAGTCTGATTGACCTTGGTTAAGTGATTCCTTGCTTACAGACCCTTGTAAGCGTATTCTTTTGGGGGAGGGGTGTTGCGGGGCCGCAAGTCTGTGTTCCTTTGTAATAGATGTACTTTTCATGTTACCACCTGTTTCGGGTAGTTGTAGCCACGTCCTAATTTTTTTCGTCTTCCTGAATTACCGATCGTATGAAATACAATATTCTATGTTCCGTGTGTATTATTCCTTTGTTATCCTTTTATTTTAGTTAGCTAGGATATTGTTCATATTGTATATTGTACCTTATTATATTAATGATCTCTGTATGTGTATTATGTTATTCCACTCACCCTGCCTGTAATAAAATAAATGATAACGGTTGTGAGTTGGCAACTGCGGCCCCCCATGGTGACCGCAGTCACGAGGTATACTCCTTCTTACCCTCTCTCTCTCTCTCTGATTTCTGAACCCGTATAGAGCGGACACTTCCTGCTCCTCTATAATCCCTAGGTTAAGTATGTTAGGTGGAATCTAGTGGTAACAAGTGGTCTGGGTAGGCATAAAATAAGTGTGTGTGTAGTGCTAAGTGAATATGTAAATAATTTATGTTAGAACACCATAGTTTTGCCTTAACCTTGCCCCTTTGAGTTATCCACCGGCCACCTAAAACTATTGACATACGTGCTTGAAAGTACTGCACAGATTTATATTTGATATGCAGTATATTGTTACCCTGCCATTTAGGCTCAATATGGTTCGTCAATGATTTGAGGTAGGATTGTTTCTCCAATTAAGATTGGGCATTAATGGGAGGCGTAACACTGTCTTTCTTGATTTTCTTTCCGTGTCTTCTTGTATTTCTACTATCTCATTTTATTAGATCCTCTCTATCAATAGTTTCTATGCCTTTCATGATTCTATAAATAGTTATCAAGTCTGCTCTCTCTCTTCTTTGTTCTAATGTCTGTAGTTCAAGTTTTGTTAGTCTCTCTTCATATGATAGTTCTGAGAGTGTTGGTGCTAGTTTTGTAATTGCTCATATATGAGCTCTGAGCTCTCTTCCGAACGGGAAATAGCTGTGTGTGTGTGTGTGTGTGTGTGTGTGTGTGTGTGTGTGTGTGTGTGTGTGTGTGTGTGTGTGTGTGTGTGTGTGTGTGTGTGTGTGTGTGTGTGTGTGGGTGTGGGTGTGGGTGTGTGTGGGTGTGTGTGTGTGTGTGTGTGTGTGTGTGTGTGTGTGTGTGTGTGTGTGTGTGTGTGTGTGTGTGTGTGTGTGTGTGTGTGTGTGTGTGTATTTACCTAGTTGTATTTTGCGGGAAGGGGAGCTACGCTCGTGGTTTCCCGCTTTTGTATCTCGCAGTGTCTAGTTTGCTTTTATACTCATGAATGGTTTTTGTGTACACTATTTCCTTGTCCAGTTTGTTCCAAGTGTCTACCACTCTATGTGGAAAACTGTTTTTCTTCAGATCTCTTCTGTAGCTATGTTTTTTTATTTTCTTTCCATGTCCTCTTGTGCTTCTCCTGTACCAGTTTAACAAGTCCTCTCTATCAAGTATTTCTATGCCTTTCATGATTCTGTAGATGGTCAGTAGGTCACCTCTCTTTCTTCTTTGCTCCAGAGTCGGTAGATCTAGTTTAGCCAATCTCTCCTCATGTGACAAGTTTGCGAGTGCAGGTGCCATTTTTGTTGCTGCTCTCTAGATTCTTTCTATTTTCTATATATTCTTTTTGGTACTGGGTGACCACAATGTCGCCGCATATTCTAATCTAGGCCTTATCAGTGTGACCAATATTTTTCTAAACATTTCTTCGTCCAAATATGTAAATGCTACTTTTATTGATCTTAGCAAGTTGTAGGATTCTCCAACAATTTTGTTTATCTGTATGTCATAGGACAAGTTGTTCGAGATAATTACATCCAAATCTTTTTCGGATCTCTCCCTTTTTACCTCCTTGGTTCCAATTTTATATTGTCCTGATATTCTGTTTTTGTTTTTTCCAAACTCCATTATGTTACACTTCTTAATATTGAAGTCCACCTCCCATTTCTGACTCCAGTTCCATACTTTATTCAGGTCTTCCTGCAGTGATTCGCAATCCTCTTCAGTTTTTACTTTCATTAACAGTTTGGCATCGTCAGCAAAGAAACTCATGTAACATTTCACATCCTCATTCATGTCATGCATATAAATAGCAAACATTATTGGAGCTAGTACAGATCCTTGCTCACCTCTTTCCAATCTGAATATTTTTCTCTGAGCACTACTCTCATCTTTCTACCAATCAGGAAGTCCTCCATCCATTTTAGTAGGTTCCCTTGTATCCCTCCTATATGTTCGAGTTTCTTTAATAATTTTTTGTGTGGTACTTTGGCGAAAGCTTTTTGTAAGTCCAGGAAGGCACAGTCAGCCCATCCATTCCTTTTTTGCACTATGTCTATTAATCTTGAGTAGAAACATATTAAGTTTGTGGTACATGTTCTTCCTTGTCTGAACCCAAATTGTCTTGGGTTTATTATATTGTTGTCTTCCAATGTTTTACCCATCTAATCTTGATGATTTTCTGACAATTTTTGGCTATAGTACTTGTTAGTGAGACTGGCCTATAGTTAGTTGGTTCTTTCTTGTTTCCTCCTTTATATATTGGTGCAATGTTAGCATTTTTCCAGTCTTTTGATATTTTTCCTTCTCTGAGTGAGCAATTTATTATGTTATGTATTTTGTCCGTTAGTTCTTCTTTGAATTCTTTTAGAATCCAATTTGTAATTCCATCCGGGCCATATGATTTCCTGACGTCAAGGTTTGATAGGTGTTCTAATATTTCTTTTTGTGCTATTGTTATGTCGCTCATGGGGGGAGAGCGCTTTTCATTACCTTCGTTCCAATATTGTGTTTTCTCTCTAGTGAAGACAGAATTAAAGTGATTTTTCATTATTTCGGCCATTTCTAAATCTGTGTATTCTACATTTCCTTTTGGCGTAGTTTCACCATTTCTTGTTTGTTTTAAAGTTTACCATTGACGTATCGATAGAATAGTTTGGGTTGCTCTTTGCATTTATCTATAATATCCTTTTCATGGTTCCTTTTTTCCTCTCTTCTCATTTTAACATACTCATTTCTATAGCTTATATAGACTTGCCATTTTCCAGGTTTTTTATCTTTTCTCCACCTTTTCCAAGCTCTGTCCCTTCTGTCTTTTGCCTCACTGCATCTATTGTTGAACCAGCATTTAATGTACACTCTCTCTCGCTGCTGTCTTGGTACGTGCTTATTTACCCTTTCATTGTAATTATCCATCAAGATATTCCATTTCTCTTCCATTTTTGTCTCTTCCATGTAATTTTTTTCCTAGTTAGCATTCTGGAAGAATTTCTTTAGTTTTGCAAAGTCCGTTTTTTTGTACATCAATCTTCCTTTCTTATGCTTTTCATTTCTCTCCATGTATATTTCTTCCTTTAGTTCAGTTTCAATGAGTATATGATCACTCTTTCCAATTGGTGTCTTGCAT
>NC_134807.1:43554464-43561964 GCF_046742065.1 Oratosquilla oratoria
GTATATGTATATGTATATGTATATGTATATGTATATGTATATGTATATGTATATGTACATGTATATGTACATGTACAGGGAGCTCCAAAAATGTAACTGGTTTGATTGGTCTTTATTCAGACAGACTTTGAATAACAAGCTTAATACGCGAGATACATAAAGTCAATAAGGTTGGATTATGTCTGAAAGTCAAACAAACTTCTGGTAGTCTACATGCTCGATATGAGCCCCATTTCTGTTGAAACATGCTTTCGCGCGGACGCAGAAATTCTGGCCAACTCTTTTCCATGTTTCAGCGGAAACTTCAGCTACATAAGCTGCCACATTCTGCTTTAGATTAGCCTGTGTTTGAGGTCTTTTGGCATAGACCTTCCCATTTGCTGCTCCCCAGAACCAGAAATCAAGTGGATTTAAGTTAGGGCTGTGGGGGCCCCACTCATGATCTGTGTTGAGCCTTATGAGACGACTCCGGAAGAGTCCCCTGAGATGATCCAATGATGCGTGGGCTGTATGAGGTCTTGCACCATCCTGCATGAACCAAGCAAGCCTTAACTGTCCTTGGGTTAGCTTCTGAGTCAGGTCACCGTGAAACTGATCAAGAATGGCGATATAACGTTCACTGTTGATGGTAACGGTGCGCCCATTTTCCTCGAACCAGTAAGGTCCCAGCAGACCGTGCTTTGCATTGAACGCCACAAATGCAGTGACCTTCGGACCTTTGAAGCGCTTCTCACTGATTTCTTCTGGCTTCTCTTCTCCCCAAAACACATTGTTGTGGTTATTAACAGCCCCATTAAGATGAAAGTGTGCTTCATCACTAAAACAAATGTGATTGAGCCAGTTGGGAGTTTGCTCGAGCTTTTCATTCAGCCAGTCGCACATCTCGATTCTCTTCTCTTTGTCCTGTTGCTGCAGCACATGGTGAGTTGAAATTCTAAATGGGAACAGCTTCAGGTCCTTCCTCATAACTCTCAAAAGTGTAGTTGGAGAGAGAGCCAGCTCTTGAGCGCGGATTCGGTAAGATTTCTTCGGACTGCTAACCACCGAGTCACGGACCTCCTCCCTCTTCTCAGGAGTGATGATCGGTCGCCGGCCACTTCTTCCCTTGTGGACGTGATCCAGGGTTTTCTCCTTTTCAAAATGCTGCACAATCCTCTGTATTTTCAAATTTGTAAGTGCTGCACACTCAGACTTAGATTTGTGACCCTGGTGTGTGTTGAACCGACGGCGGACTTCTGCGGATGACTTGGTTTCATACCAGAGTTGGACGATTTTCAACTTCTGCTCTAGCGTGTACATTTTGCATACAATCTGGAAAACAAGAAAAACAAAGACATGTTAACAAATCCAACCTAGTTGACTATGTAACCTGAAAAGGAAAAGTCCGTGCGCGCCCCAACAGATTTATTATAGCCGATCAAAGTAGTTACATCTTTTTTGGAGCTCCATGTACATGTATATGTATATGTATATGTATATGTATATGTATATGTATATATGCATGTGTATATGTATGTGTATGTGTATCTGTATATGTATATGTATATGTGAATGAGGATAGGGAGGGAAAGATAGCTGCAGTGGGAAATGCGAAGAAAATGAGAGTGATGAGTGAGGAGAATGGAGGAGAAATAAGGAAGGATGAGGTGAAGGCAGTTGTTAAGATGATGAAAGCAGGTAGGGCACCTGGTCTGGATGGATGCCATGCAGAATGTCTGAAAAAGGGAGGTACAGTGATGGTGGACTGGCTGGTGAGGTTACTTAATGTTTGCTGGAGAGAGGGTAGAGTGCCAGAGGACTGGAGGAGTGCCTGTATAGTTCCTCTTTACAGGGGAGGGGGGGACAGGTGTGAGTGTGGTGGTTTCGGAGGGATTGGCTTGTTGAGTTTGGTTGGGGGGTCTTGTGGGAGGATCTTGATTGGGAGGATTGGGAGGGGAGCAGAGGGAGTGATTGGTGAGGAACGGTGTGGATTTGGGACAGGTAGAGGTTGTGTAGATCAGATCTTTGTGGTAAGACAGATATGTGAGAGGGCTGTGGGAAAGGGGAAGGATGTTTTTTGGGCTTTTATGGATCTGGAGGGGGCACTGTGGGAGGTTGTGCAGATGTGCGGGATAGGAGGAGGGCTTCTGGGAGCTGTCAGGAGTTTTTATGAGAGTAGTAGAGCTTGTGTCAGGATTAGAAATGGAGAGAGTGAGTGGTTCGAGGTAGGGGTGGGACTTCGTCAGGGATGCGTTGTGTCGCCCTGGCTGCTCAACTTATACATGGATGGGGTGGTGCGAGAGGTAGATGCAAGGGTGGTGGGCAAGGGATTGGAGATGGTTAAAGAAAATGGAGAAAAGTGGGAGGTGAGCCAGCTGTTGTTTGCGGACGACACTGCGCTTGTGGCAGGATCGGAGGAGGGATTAAGGAAGTTGGTGACAGAGTTTGGGAAAGTATGTGATAGAAGAAAGCTAAAGATAAATGTGGGTAAAAGTAAGGTGATGAGATGTACAAGGGGTGAAAGTGGCAGTAGACTGGAAGTGAGCATTAAGGGAGAGCGACTGGAGGAAGTGGATAGTTTTAGATACTTGGGTGCAAATGTGGTAGGAAAAGGTGGAGTGAAGGTGGAGGTAGAATGTAGATTGAGAGAAGCGAGTAAATGCCTTGGTGGATTAAAGAGTGTAATGAGGAAGAGACATTTGGGAATGGATGCTAAGAGGAGACTGTATGAAGGCGTGATTGTGCCAACAGCACTGTATGGGGCAGAAACATGGAACATAAGAGAAGAAGAGAGAAGGAGTTTGAATGTGTTTGAAATGAGGTGTCTGAGAAGTATGATGGGGGTTACAAGGCTAGATAGAGTGAGAAATGAGGAGGTAAGGAGGAGAACAGGGGTGGAAAAGGAGCTGGGAGATAGGGTTGATGAAAGAATATTAGGATGTGAGAATCAACACCGTGTGAGATCGAAACCTTTATTGGTACGACGTTTCGCATGTTACAGCTTTTTCAAGTACAGACATATGGCAAACACTCTGAGTACATATAGGCCGACGTGGAAGGAACTGGGAGAGGTTATCAGGAAGGGGTGGGTGGTAGGTGGAAGGGAGGAGGGGGGAGGTGTGGGAAGGGGACGGGTGGGACTTGGTGGAGAAAAAGGAGGACATTTCGGACAGTTTGTTGAAAAGGACTAAGGGGGACATTTCATACATTTGTATAATGCGAGTAACAGATGGATGATAGGGGGGGCGATGTTGAACATGCCTCTGTTCTGCTCAATGGTTTTACCCCTATCATCCATCTGTTACCCGCATTATACAAATGTATGAAATGTCCCCCTTAGTCCTTTTCAACAAACTGTCCGAAATGTCCTCCTTTTTCTCCACCAAGTCCCACCCGTCCCCTTCCCACACCTCCCTTCCACCTACCACCCACCCCTCCCTGATAACCTCTCCCAGTTCCTTCCCCGTCGGCCTATATGTACTCAGAGTGTTTGCCATATGTCTGTACTTGAAAAAGCTGTAACAAGCGAAACGTCGTACCAATAAAGGTTTCGATCTCACACGGTGTTGATTCTTACAGTCTTGTCGGCTTTTGCCTTTGTGTTTCAATATTAGGATGGTTTGGACACATGGAAAGAATGAGTGAAGAAAGACTAGTAAAAGAGGTATGGAAGGTAGATGTGGAGGGAGTGAACATGAGGGGACGTCCTAGGATGAGATGGATGTATGGGGTGAAGGGGGCTTTGGGGAAGAGGGGAATGTCTGTTGAGGAAGGACGGAATAGGACAGAAGACAGGGGTGAATGGAGAATGGTTGTATATGGATGATGTGATTGCATGAGGTGGAATGGGGGGGTGAGGTAGTATGTGTGAGCAAAATTTGACGCAGCCCGAAGGGATTTCTCCCCGTCCTCTCCTTTTATGCAATGGGGGGACGGAGAGGGGGGGTCGCCGATTTAATGAAGTGGCCTTGCTGTGGATGTGCTGTGTCTTGCAACACTGCTTCTGACCCAGGGCAGTGGACAAGGTGCAGGGATGACCCGTCATCCAGGAGGTGCTCAGATAAGAGCGAGGGTGAAGGGGTGTGGAGTGTATTCAGGGATGGAATGGGTGGAAATGATTTTATGCCTTTCCCTTTTTGGCTACCTCCATTGTAAGGGGGAAAAAGCCTTGGTATGTATGTATATGTATATGTATATGTATATATATATGTATATGTATATGTATACGTATATGTATATGTATATGTATATGTATATGTATATATATACTGTATGTATATGTATATGTATATGTATATGTATATGTATATGTATATGTATATGTATATGTATATGTATATTATCACTGAGACAACGATATGCATTATTGGAATACGTGAAGGGAACAAATTGAATGAAGTGTGAGTGATTTTGATTCATGTGAAAATCATAAGAAACAGGTGCGGAATGGAAATGAACATTGTAGTTTTCGTAAATGAAGGATTTGCGTTTTGATTCTTAGACGTCTCGATGAGAATGCATATAGGGAACGGAAGCAACTTAATTGTCTCGTGATTCTGGAGAAGATGTATGTTAGTATGAGAGTATGGGAGATTGTGAAGGTGAGGGGATGGGAGAATCTAGAGGCAGTGAATTTCTTTTAAGATGGTTTGGGAACCTTTGTGAGACTTGTAAATAAAAAGAGTAAGATACCTGAGGTGAATATTGCAGTTGTTTTCAGTGTTATTGATAGATTATTCTTGTTGAAAAAGAATTGTATGTGTATTATTGTGATTTTTTATGTTCACTTGTGAAAGGAAAGGAGGAGTTGGTCAGTCTACCGAGGTTTAGTGATCGTGCTTCTCTGCAAGACATAAGCCTACAATACCAAGAACGGGACTGCCTTTGACCTGATTCTTTGAGTTTCGTTATGTTCCATAATTGATCGTTCGGAGAAGGGAACATAACGTTTCCAACTGCTGTACATATTCCAATCGGAGGACGATTTATGGTACCTTCCTCGCCAAGTTCCAAGATCGAACTCTTTACATTTCTGCCGAAGTGAGAAGACGCAGTATCTCCCACTAAACGCATTTCCGATGATGGTCTTCGAGGTGCTTGGGGAGTGTCCCACCCCAACCCCAGCCCTCCATCCTCCTTCCCCCCACCCCCTCCCCAGTTCAAAGACTCAAGATATAAATCTGCCATTTGCATCCCACCCTGGAAGGAAATAATATCTTCCGTTTGATTGGAGACCAAAGGAATTCGGTAAATCTTCTTTCTGAAAAAAGGTGGCATTGCAGCTCCCTTCCTAGCTGGATACCTTAGACCGCCTCGATATTCCTCTGAATTTGAGAATACATTTTTTGGGGGGGAATTTGTCGTTTGGCAAATAATGTTTGACTAGGAAGGCAGGATGTGTATTGTGTCCGGTCTGCCGGATACAGATGAATAAAGACTGTGCCTCGCTCAGACCGGAGAGTCCATTCCTTTGCCGAATAGAATCTTCTGCTGATTGCGACAACAGACACCATACACCGCATTAGTTTGTGTTATCCTTATATATTCTTTTTTTTTCTGCCGCCGGCCTATTCTATTCAGCTGAATTAAACCCCCTTGTCGTTGTTTCGTAACTGTTCTTGAACAAGACAATTTCTCCGGAGCTGCATCTACATCTACATCTCCGGACCCTCAAATCAAATATGAAGTCAGACTGTCACCGTCACCCTCACTCTCAGCCTCACCCTCACCCGCATTCTCACTTTGTCCTTCTTATACTTCCCCAAGTTCTATGAATGCAATCATGTGTGCAATAGCCGTACCATTCCCCCACACAGACACACTATCTCCACCAACATCACCCTAAACGCCAGTTCCACCACGAATGGCACCACTACTACTGCCACCACGGATATCATCACTATCACCACTATTGCCACTATTCACAAAAACCAACCAACCCCCCAAAGTCACCAATGCCATTTTCCTCTCCCCCTTTACACCACCACCTATGAAACCATTTCCACAGCCACAACCACAACCATTACCACCACCATAACTTCAACCCCCCAACTGTTACTACCACTACTACTACTACAAATCAACCACCACTACCACTTGTGCTATAGCATTCTTTGAAATACCACCAATTATGAGGATACCATTTCACCACCAACTCTCGCCTAAAGAACACCTGGAGGACCCAAACGAATACAATCTACTAAGGTCGACCCCACTCCCTGTGTTTCACGATGCCCACTCATCATTGGAGAACATACAATCACCGGCATAACGTCTCATTCATGATTTTTTTCATCGCTGCAATTATCACTACTACATCTCCTATCATTACTACTACTACTACTACTACTACTACTACTACTACTACTACTACTACTACTACTACTACTACTACTACTACTGCTGCTGCTGCTGCTGCTGTTACTACTACTACTATTACTGCTACTTCTAGTACTACTACTACTACAACTACAATAACTACTACTACTGCAGCTACAATAACTACTACTACTGCTACTACAATAACTGCTAACACTTCTACTATTTCTACGGTTCCTACTATTGTTACCCCTCCACCATATCCTCGTCTTCTTCTGTCGTCGTCCCTCCATTCATCTTCTTCCTATTTTTCTCTCCAGCTATTCGATCTCCTCGTTTCACCCCTTCTCCCCTCCCCCTCCCCGTCCCCCTCCCCTTCTTCCTACTTCTCTTTCTCACCCAAAACTCTCTTTCTTTCTTCCCTTTGTTTCTCTCGCTCGTCCTTCTTCTCTACTTTTACCGTCTCCAAGCATGAACGATGGTGGATCAAGTACCGATCATTCTCGAAGAAGAACCCACCCATCCACGTCCCCATCTATTCACTACGACCCATTTACCTGAGGGACAGCGCACCCACTATGCGCCATTACACTACCCATTCTACAATGATGGGGAGAGTCCCTCGAATGGAGACGGGAGTGAGAGAGAGATGGGAGTGACAGGGAGACGGGAGTGAAAGGGAGACGGGAGTGAGAGATAGGAGCGACAGGGAGACGGGGGTGAGAGGGAGACGGGAGTGAGTGGGAGGCGGAAGTAAGAAGGAGTCGGGAATGAGAGGTAGACGGGAGTGAAAGGGAGACGGGAGTGATTGGGAGACGGGAGGGAGACGAGAGTGAAATGAAAATGGGAGTGAGTGGGAGAGTGATTAGGAGACGGGAGTGAGTGGGAGGCTAAAGTAAGAGGTAGTTAGAGGAAGACGGGAGCACAATAGAGGCGGGAGTGAGTGGGAGACGGGACTGAAAGGGAGACGGTTGTGAGAGGAAGAAAGACGTGAGTGAGAGGGAGACGAGGGTGGGGGAGAGACCGGAGTGAAAGGAATACGGGAATGAGAGGGAGACGGGAGTGAGTGGGAGGCGGAAGTAAGAGGCAGGCAGGAGTGAGAGGGAGACGGAAGTGAGACGGAGACAGGAGTGAGAGGGAGACGGAAATGAGAAAGAGAGACTCGATGGCTGCCCTGGCTGGCCCAGGGCCAGCAGCGCTGCC
>NC_134807.1:43566964-43579464 GCF_046742065.1 Oratosquilla oratoria
GTTGGAGCTGTAGTTGGCATTGGAGTTGGCGTTGGAGTTGGCGTTAGCGTTGGTGTTGGCGTTGGAGTTGTTGTAGCACTGGCGTTGGCGTTGGTTTGGCGTTGGAGTTGGAGATGGCGTTGGCGTTGGCGTTGGCGTTGGCGTTGGCGTTGGCGTTGGCGTTGGCGTTGGCGTTGGCGTTGGCGTTGGCGTTGGCGTTGGCGTTGGCGTTGGCGTTGGCGTTGGCGTTGGCGTTGGCGTTGGCGTTGGCGTTGGCGTTGGCGTTGGCGTTGGCGTTGGCGTTGGCGTTGGCGTTGGCGTTGGCGTTGGCGTTGGCGTTGGCGTTGGCGTTGGCGTTGGCGTTGGCGTTGGCGTTGGCGTTGGTTTGGCGTTGGGGTTGGAGATGGTGTTAGCGCTGGCATTGGCGTTGGCATTGGCATTGGCATTGGCGTTGGTTTTGGCTTTGGCTTTTGCTTTTGCTTTGGCTTTGGCGTTGGCTTTGGCTTTGGCGTTGGCGTTGGCGTTGGCGTTGGCGTTGGCGTTGGTGTTGGTGTTGGTGTTGGTGTTGGTGTTGGTGTTGGTGTTGGTGTTGGTGTTGGTGTTGGTGTTGGTTTTGGTGGTGGTGTTGATGTTGATGTTGGTGTTGATGTTGGTGTTGGTGTTGGTGTTGGTGTTGGTGTTGGTGTTGGTGTTGGTGTTGGTGTTGGTGTTGGTGTTGGTGTTGGTGTTGGTGTTGATGTTGGTGTTGGTGTTGGTGTTGGTGTATCATCTGTTTACCACAGTCAGTCCCAGGGCCATCTTGAGTGCTTTCGTCAGATTTTTTAATCTATGTTAAGAGCGTGCTGTGCATAATTGTCCTAAAAGTAGGACAAAGTTTTCCCTTTTTTTCCGCTTTGTTGGTGTGTCCTCAAGAACTCTTTTGCTATTTACACCTCCAACTGGCGTATGAGCGATAGGTTAGAGGTACCGAAAGACTTTATTCAGAGGAGAGAAGATGGGGCGAGGCGGCGTTGTCCCCAGATTTGAGGAAGTTAAGCTTGTCTTACTTATCTATCATCACCCGGCCATTCCTCTGATCTTTTCAAGTAACACCGTTCCCAAGAACGTTTCTTTTTTCAAGTGTCCACACCCTGTCTTATTTTTCTTACATTGGTGCTACACATGCTATCTTCCAGTTATCTGGTATCTTCCTTTCCTTCACACTTGGTACGCAGTCCCTACAGTCACATATGGAAATCCTGCCTTATGTAGTACTATATATATTTAGAAATATCTCCTGTATATCACCACTCCGCAGCGCATCTGTGCTCTTTCTTGCATTCTCAGCAGATATTCAGCCATTCGTTTGTTTGTTATCGCGTCTTACAAAGTTACGTTTCATATCTCCTTTCCTTTTTTCATTTAGGAAGTTCGCTGTATTGAGGTCAGCAAACCTACAAATTTAATTCATCGAAAGCTATTCGTTCTCGGGTGTTCTTGGTCTTCTGGTTTCTGATGTGGTCTGTCTCTCGATCTTGGTGTCGCCAAAGACACCTCTGGGCCTCGGTTTGAGGTCTTCGACATCAGCGTCGCCTTGCCGCCACATCCTCAAGGTCTTCAGGGAGTCGTCGGATTTATCTTTATGAAGAGCGTTGCCTTTACCGCTTTAGTGTCGTTTGCCCGTCAAGCCATTTTATCTTCTTGGCTTCTCCCACCCCCGCCCCACCCCGCCCCCTCGGCTCGTCGTCTTCTTATTTTCTCCCACGTCTTTATCTCATTATCGTTGTCATCAAACTATTTGCTTTATGACCTTCAGGATTTCGTTACTAGTTTTTTATGCACTATTATTTCGTAATTGGTGTTATTTTTATATCTTAAATTCTTAGCTTCGTCCGATTGTATTTATCGTAACGTTGTTATCTATGATAACTTAGCAATTTGTGGCTTATCTCATGTTTACCATTTTATTATCGTTTTCATATTTTTCTTGTCCCTTTATGGTCTAGCTTTAGGGTGATATTCATCGTATTGTGATATTTACTATCTCTGTCGTTACGTCTATTTACTTCACTTCATTGCTTTTTGCGCCCGTTTTGTCTTTCACGAAAATTACATCTCTGTTATCTTCATCATTGCATCGTTACTGTCATCTCAAGAACACTGTTTTATTGAGCTCACCAAGCTTTGACTTTGTTTTTTATGTAGAGTGAGTGACTGCAGCTTTCAGAATCATGGGCCCAATTATTATTTTGTTTTAGTATGGTTTTCTTAATGAATAACATCGTTACCATCATCACTACCATCGTAGTAATAATGTCACCTTATTACATTTACCGCTTTCATTACCATCATTGGCACAACCATTGCTACTATCAATGTATCTCTTTGCATTACATTCACTATCTCTGTAACAATTACCGTCACTACACATAGCTACTGTCGCCATCATTATCCTTTTGAAACCTGTTATAGACATTTCCATTGATCCAATGACACTAACAGTCCTTGAAATGCCCTTAACAAAAAGCGATATATAAAAAATATATGAAAAAGAAATACAGTTCATCCTAGAGAAGTTTCTGTCTTCTCCCTCGTCTTCCTTTTTTTTTTTTTTTTTTTTTTTTTTTTTTTTTTTTTTTTTTTGAGCTCTGGCCATTAACGTCCACATCACCAGTAGTGTCCGTTCACTTAAATATGGCGAAGAAGCCCCGCCCCCTTGCACAATCACCCTTTCCTAATTGGCTGAGACACCATCACTCCAGACAAAAAAAAAGGGCATCTCATTATGATTTCCACGTTTTGTGGGAAACTGAACGTTTCTAGAACGTTATCTACATCTTCATGGTATGTCATTAATAAACAGGTTGGTCTACTTTGTCCCATTTCGACATACCCTCCGCCTGAACACGAGCGCACATTCACACTTTTCTCATTTCGCGCATGTACGCGCCGCACCTCCGCCTGCTACTTGTCATGCATTATGGGAGCGAGTCATGCATCAGCGGCACACGGCGGCGGCCGCCGGAATGACAAAAAACCGCTCCGTTCCCATTCATCTTGGTCGTCCCAAGTTTAGATAGATTTCCCGCGGAGTGGTCACACAGACATCAGAATCCTACCGAATATGAATAGACACCCCCCCTACCCCCGTGCAAAGGACTGTTTGTGAGTCACGCACACGCACGCACGCATGCACACGCACACACATATACGCACGTACGCATGCAAGCGCACACACAAATTCACACGCACGCATGCACCCGCACACACACATACGCATGCACGCATGCACGCGCACATACACACACACACACACACACACACGCGCACACACACGCATGCACACACACATACACACACACACACACACACACACCTCGTGGCGCAGTGGTTAGAGTTCCCGGCTACCATTACGGCGGTCCGGGTTCGAATCCCGCCCAGGGCTGAAATAGTTTCGGTATCGCTGCGCTGCGAGTTGTTACTCCAACTCTCGTGGGCGGGCACCTGGGTGTGTGTGTGCGTGTAAGGTCAGCATTACCCAAAGATCGGTCCTATATGAGCTCTGAACTCTCTTCCGGGAGAGAAATAGCTGTCGACTACGAGTCCAACACGTGATCCAAAAACATGGTGAATCACACACACACACACAAACACTACCTGGGATCCTTGATACACTCAACAAGCCAAGTCTGCTTGGACGTCACTATTTAATTCATCCAATAACTTTGACCGTTACAATTTAGTGCCACCCTTTAAGGGCGTGAGATTTTATTTCCGTGCACCAACAATTTCTCTCCTCCACCACCCTTTTCTCCAATCAGAAGGACTGTTACACTGTTTAAAGCAATACTGCTTACGCAAGCAATCTTGTCACGAAGTGAAGTGGCTTTAGTGTTAACAATTCGTAACATCAGCAACAATTTCGATACCCTAGCTTGTGATTACAAACATTAGGCAGTGAGCGAGATGATACAACTCTGCAACTCCGTAGCGACCATTGTTTTCAAAACATATAAGTCGTAAAAAGGAATTTCTCGCCACCTACCCCTCTATCTACCTACTTGTCTACTTTAATCTACCAGCCTCTTACAAGCGTCCTCCCTCCTCCTCCTCTCCGAAGTTCGTACAAAATTTCGTCAGACGATTTTAATCCGTCGAATGCTGGCTCTCTCTCCTATTGGGGAGGCTTGAGTTGCTAATTCCATCTGTGCACTAATGTTCTGGTCACTAACGTCAGGTGATTCTATATAACTGATGGTCGCCATCCCACACCTCGACGGGACGAAGAGATTAAAAAGATCTCTGGCATGATGGCACGCAGTCGAACAATTCTTTCCTCTTTGCTTAGCTCTGTCAGAGACTGAGTGAGAGTCTGAGCGAGAGAGGAAGAGAGCGAGAGAGAGAGAGAGAGAGAGAGAGAGAGAGAGAGAGAGAGAGAGAGAGAGAGAGAGAAATATGTACGAATCTATGTATGTATGTATGTATGTATGTATGTATGTATGTATGTATGTATGTATGTATGTATGTATGTATGTATGTATGTATGTATGTATGTATGTATGTATGTATGTATGTATGTATGTATGTATGTATGTATGTATGTATGTATGCATGTATGCATGTATGCATGCATGCATGCATGTATGTATGTATGTATGTATGTATGTATGTATGTATGTATGTATGTATGTATGTGTGTGTGTGTGTGTGTGTGTATGTATGTATGTATGTATGTGTGTGTGTATGTATGTATGTATGTATGTATGTATGTATGTATGTATGTATGTATGTATGTATGTATGTATGTATGTATGTATGTATGCATGCATGCATGCATGCATGCATGTATGTATGTATGTATGTATGTATGTATGTATGTATGTATCTCAAATCATCCAAGTAGTGTATTTCAGTCTCTGAGAAAGCAAATAAGATTCTAGGACTAATTGCGCGATCTTTTGACTTCAAAAGTCCATTACTCATTAACAAGCTATATAAATTGTTAGTTCGTCCACATTTGGAATATGCTGTTTCCGTATGGTCACCGAATCTCATTAAAGACATTGACAGATTGGAAAAAGTACAACGTCGAGCCACAAAACTGATTCCAAATATCAAAAATAACTCATACGAAAATCGACTAAAACATATGAATCTGTTTTCCCTAAAAAAGCGAAAACTCAGAGGTGACTTGATACAGGTCTTTAAGATTCTAAAGGGAATTGGCAACATCAAAAGTGACTGAATGAGAATCAGACAAGAAACAATGATCTCAAATTGTCCGGAAATAGATTTGTTTGTTTTTTTTGTTATCATTTGTCTTTTTATTTATTATTTGCTTAATTTTCATTTATTATTAGTTATACGTCAGTTTCTTATTATTTTCTATTTAACTGTTTGTTTATTATTTAACTATACCCATGCATTTATTTATGTATTTTATTTATTATTCACATTATTATAGTTTTCATTTATTCATTTATCTATTTATCATTATTATGAATTTTTATCGCATCCGACCTAGATATGGACCAAAAGGTCTCCTGTCGGAATGCTCCGCCTTTGAAATCCTTTGTAATCCTTTGTATGTATGTATGTATGTGTGTGTGTGTGTGTGTGTGTGTGTGTGTGTGTGTGTGTGTGTGTGTGTGTGTGTGTGTGTGTGTGTGTGTGTGTGTGTGTGTGTGTGTGTGTGTGTGTGTGTGTGTGTGTGTGTGTGTGTCTGTGTGTGTGTGTGTGTGTGTGTGTGTGTGTGTGTGTGTGTGTGTGTGTGTGTGTGTGTGTGTGTGTGTGTGTGTGTGTGTGTGTGTGTGTGTGTGTGTGTGTGTGTGTGTGTGTGTGTGTGTGTGTGTGTGTGTGTGTGTGTGTGTGTGTGTGTGTGTGTGTGTGTGTGTGTGTGTGTGTGTGTGTGTGTGTGTGTGTGTGTGTGTGTGTGTGTGTGTGTGTGTATTTACCTAGTTGTACCTAGTTGTATTTTACGGGAAGGGGAGCTATGCTCGTAATGTCCCGTTTTCATATCTTATTTTATCTAAACTATTTGTGTGTGTGTGTGTGTGTGTGTGTGTGTGTGTGTGTGTGTGTGTGTGTGTGTGTGTGTGTGTGTGTGTGTGTGTGTGTGTGTGTGTGTGTGTGTGTGTGTGTGTGTGTGTGTGTGTGTGTGTGTGTGTGTGTGTGTGTGTGTGTGTGTGTGTGTGTGTGTGTGTGTGCGCGCGCGCAGAAGTGTGAATGTAATTTACCTCATCATTGAAGAAAAGGCTCACAACCATTTAATTTGATCAAGAGAGGGCTTAACCCCAACCTAATAACCTCGCTTGGCAGCAGCCAGAATAGAGTCAAGTCGGCCTTTCAACTCCATAGAGTTAAAACAATTACCCAAGCCCCAATTTCGAGGTGAGGGAGCCTCGGCGGCGGCGCCGGCGTTATCCTTACAATATATCAAGCCACGTGACGAGGCGCCAAGAGTGTGTTCCACCTTCCTGCTCCTCCCTTCCCTCTCTCCCCCTTTCCCTTCCTCCTTCCCTCCTTCCCTCCCTCTATCTCTTCCTCACTTCTTCCCTCTCCCTTCCCTTCCCTTCCTCCTCCTTCACTCTTTCCCTATCCCCTTCTCTTCCTCCTCCTTCACTCTTTCCCTACCCCCTTCTCTTCCTCTTTCCCTCCTTCCTTCCCTTACCCATCATTAATTCATGCCTTCTTTTATTCTTTTCCTCCTTCCACTCCCTCCCTCACTCACTCTCTCCCTTCCTCCCTTTCTTCTTTCCTCCCTCCGTCTCCAACGTTTCCCCATGGATTTCAGTACCTACTTGTCCTCCTCTCTCTCCGTCTCCCTCATTTCCTCTCCCTCTCCCTCTCTCTCTCTCTCTCTCTCTCTCTCTCTCTCTCTCTCTCTCTCTCTCTCTCTCTCTCTCTCTCTCTCTCTCTCTCTCTCTCTCTCTCTCTCTCTCTCTCTCTCTCTCTCTCTCTCTCTCTCTCTCTCTCTCTCTCTCTCTCTCTCTCTCTCTCTCTCTCTCTCTCTCTCTCTCTCTCTCTCTCTCTCTCTCTCTCTCTCTCTCTCTCTCTCTCTCTCTCTCTCTCTCTCTCTCTCTCTCTCTCTCTCTCTCTCTCTCTCTCTCTCTCTCTCTCTCTCTCTCTCTCTCTCTCTCTCTCTCTCTCTCTCTCTCTCTCTCTCTCTCTCTCTCTCTCTCTCTCTCTCTCTCTCTCTCTCTCTCTCTCTCTCTCTCTCTCTCTCTCTCTCTCTCTCTCTCTCTCTCTCTCTCTCTCTCTCTCTCTCTCTCTCTCTCTCTCTCTCTCTCTCTCTCTCTCTCTCTCTCTCTCTCTCACTTTATTTAATTTTTCCCTATTCTTTCCACCAGTCTTCTTCCTCTACCTTTACAACTCTTGCCATCTACCTCATCTTGTCAACCTCTCCCCGTTCCCTCTCTCCCTCCCTCCCTCCCTCCCTCGCTCCCTCCGTAGACGTTTTCCGTCATTTTCACCTTCCTCCTAGTGTTTACTTCACCACCAACCTTTCTCCTCTCCTCGCTCCTCCTATACTCTCCCCTCTCCCCTCCCCCCTCCATCCTCCTCCTTCTCCTAATGACCGCAATTACACTCGTACTCATATTGTCAGAGGAACTAAATAGGACTGGCCTCACCCTTCCATCCTCTCCCCCCACACACACACTTCTTATATTGCCTCCATATCAATCTCAGTCACCCGCTCACTCTCACACGAGCAGGACACGGGTTCGACACTCTGGTACCGAGCGCCTTCCCGTACCCCCTGGGACCTCGCTCGTCCAACTTTTATGTCCTCGCATAACGCGCTTGCACTACAACATAGCCCCTGTGGTTTTTTAAAATTGTTGGAACTGCATTCGTGGAGGAACCCACATTCCCGGTCATTTTTCGCGCACCCTAGCACACCGGCATAGGTTTGAGCTCATAGGGCATCGCTAGACTGTGTCAAACCCACCCCCACAGGGGCAAAGGCCATGGCGGCCTCTCTGTCTCCGAACAGGAAAAAACGCCGACCCGACGACGCCGACGATGAGGAGAGGGCACCGGAATCCACTCACAACACCCAAAACTCCAGGCTCCCCACCTACAAGGTCCACCACACGGACGGCTTCGACTCGCCCTTCGACGTCGTCCGAGCCCTCGAGATTGGCCCCTTACAAGGAAAGCTAGTTAACTTCAGACTACTGCATGATGGCACGGTCATTCTTATCCCCCGCCACCAAAATGTAGTCGACATTCTCGACGAGGTCGAGGAGATCCATGGACACAGGCCAAATATCACGAAGCATCTCCCGGAGGATCGGACGACCAAGATGATGGTTTACAACTTCGATGCCAAATTGGGGCTACTAACGTGTCAGCCCAGGATCATCAACGCCAAGTGGCTACTCGACAAATTCAAAGGAACAACCCCCCAGGTGATCATTGAAGTCAAGGGAGACCCCATCAGTACGTTAGACTTAGGAGGATGGGGGTAAATATCACGTGGGCACGTACATTCCCGATCCCCTCAGGTGCTTCAGGTGCCAAAAATATGGCCACCACCAAAAACAATGTAGAGCACGTCTTCCCCGCTGTGGCATCTGCAGCCGCCCACACTTAACAGACACTTACCTCGCAAAATTCAAAAACGGGGACACTGACCTCCAAGCCAGATGCCCCAACTGTACAAAGAAACACCACGGTGAGGAAGACTGAGGCCGTGCAGTGTTATCAGAGGGCTGCGAAACGGGAAGATTTCGTCCCGGCGCCACCAGGAACCTTCGTATGGGGGAGCAAGAAGCACCCCCCCTCCACTTCAGGTCAAACCATCCCCTACCACCCCAAACATTGATAGCGTGGACACCTTCCCCGACTTACCCGCGACCCGCCCTCCCATTGTCAACACGGCTCCCCCATCCCACAGACAGCAAGTGACCGCAGCACGACGTTCGGCCGCGAACCTTGATAAAACGGACGCCCACCGCCGACCTGCTACAACCACTGCTTCCTCGATTCCCATCGATGCCGCGCCACTCGTTACCCGAGAAACACAGTCGCCCACAACGTCTCCCGCAACCTTGCCCGCTCCCACACCCACAACCGCTGTGGCGCACCCTACTCCCTCCGTAGTGCCGACCCCTTCGCCCGCTCCTATTGTCCTGGAGGAGAGTGACTTCAAGGAAATTCTCTCCACAGTTATCGAGGGGGTTCAGGCAGCTCTCGGCCACAAAGCCCTTGACAGCAAGAGCACCGATACCATTATCAAGAACACCATGGAAATAATCAGCCGCCGACGGGCGAAACGCACACACACGAGGGCGAACCGACCCTCCTCTACCCATCGTCACAAAGCACAATCAAAACTAAACCACCAGAGCGACAACACCCCCTCCCCCCCACTACCTAGACCAGCCCTGTCCGCGACCACCCCTTCACCCAACTCGGTCAGCTCAGACAGCCCTGCCACTACCCCATCCGCCGAACCCCCACCCCCATTGACCTAGCTGAACTCCCTCCCCCTCCGCGGCAGAACGACGATGACAGCTGCATCTCCTCAGCACCATCCACTTCCGGTGCCACCCGGGGCGACGGAAGTGAGTCAGACATGGACACAGAGGTTACCGATAATGCCTCTCTTCAATAACACTGAGCTAAGCGTCCTTCAGTGGAACATTAACGGGTTCCTTCGCAAAAGATCATATCTACTGGCTATCGCTCAGCAATACGATTTTGACATCATTCTACTACAGGAAACACTACTTAGGGAGGAGGCACGATTCCCGGGATACCACACCTTCTTACTGCGCAGCGACACCACAAGAGGCTGCATGGTACTCGTCAAGGACAGCCTACCCTGCAGCGAAGACACCAACCCCATATACTGTGGCGATGGCGTGGAGGCTCATGCGGTTCTCGTACAACGAGGCCATGAAACCTTCACCGTCTACAACTTGTACAGGGGCCGTCAAGCGGTCCTGGACCTTAGGGAAGTGAGCACCCTTGCTGGGGACAGACTCCTCATCCTCGGAGGGGATTTTAATGCTCACCATCCATCTCTGTCATCCACACAGGGCCCCAATGCTGCAGGGAATCACCTACACCATACACTGACTTCCTCCTCCCACATCGCCTTGCTGAACGACGGCTCCCCGATTCATGCACGGGGAGGCAGGCTTGACCTAACCCTTGTGACTGCCACTCTCTCCTCCCGCGCAAGATGGGAGGTCCACCCCGTTGTCACCAGTGACCACTTCGCCGTATGCACGTACATACGAGATGTGGCTCCCCCACCGGTGGTGCCACACATCCCGCGGTGGAACACATCCAAGGCCAACTGGCCTCTCTTCTCCAACGCCCTGGCGTCCTGGGCAACTGAGTACAACCCCTCAACTTGGGACGTCGACAGCTTGGAGGCGGACCTCTCAACCGCCCTCCACGCTGTCGCGAGAGATACGATTTCACTGCAGGGACAGCCCACCCGGAGGCACAAGAACCACTGGTACTACAACGAGGAAATGAGAGAGGCTAACCACAGGGTGTGCATGTTCCGTCGCGCCTTCAGACGGAACAGGACGCAGGTCAATCTTGCCAACCTCCGAGCAGCCGTTCGTGAAGCGCATCCCACGGCTACACGTGTCAGGGTCAACAAATTCCATGAGTGGTGCGAGAGCTTCAACGCCCACACCTCCCTCTCCGAGCTCTGGCGCAAACTTCATATAGCCACTAACAGGTCTAGCCCACGTCTAACCCACCATGCACCAACCGAAGAGGCACAGCGGCTGGTAGAGGAATTCGCCTCTCGAACCAGCAGTGCCTTCTTGCCGCAGCGCACCCACGAGATGCAACAACAGCTGCGGGAAAAAAGGATTCACCACGTCGGGGACATGATGGCTCAGACGGACGAGACCGACGAAGAATTCACTCTCGGAGAACTCATGGCCGCCCACAGACCTAATAAGGACACCGCTCCCTGCGAGGACGGAGTCACCTACTCCATGCTGGCACACCTCGGACCTGCAGGAGATGAGGACTTCCTCCGCGTGATCAATGCGTCCTGGAGAACTGGGAGACTGCCCACAGCCTGGAAGACGGCCACAATAGTACCAATCCCCAAGCCCAAGGAACCCGGTACCTACCGCCCCATCAGCCTGGTCAGCTGTATGGGAAAAACAGCAGAAAGGATGGTACTCAACAGATTGCTATGGAAACTAGGTCCGTTGCATGAGCATATCTTTGCTTATCGCAAGGGCACTGATACGGCCCATAGCATTGCCACCCTTCTAGCGGCAGTGAGCAGCGAGCCCTCCATCAAAATTTTTCTCGATCTGGAAAAGGCCTTTGAGCTAGCCAGTCCTCTGGCGATCCAGGACACTCTCGCATGCAAAGGTGAGAGAGGAAGACTTCTCACCTGGATAGCCGACTACCTGTCACGCACATCTGCGCGCGTGCGCTTCCAAGGCCACATGTCGGAGCCCACGGTGCTAGAGAATGGTACACCACAGGGAGGGGTCCTCAGTCCGACCCTTTTCAACGTGCTTATCTCCAACGTACTGAAGCTCCCCCTCCTCCACGGGTGCAAAATCATTTCCTACGCCGATGATCTAGCTCTCATCATTGCTGGGAAGCAACGATGCCACGACAGGGCACAGAGCTGCCTCGACGCCGTCGCAGCGGAATGCGTCAGGATCGGGCTCAAAATATCCCCTCGGAAGTCTAAAGCCATGGCATTCGGACTCGGACGAGGAAAGGAACCCCTCGTTGCTCAAGGATTCGCGCTGGACTGGGTCACGCAATTCCAGTACCTGGGCGTATGGCTCGATAGGGGCCTCACCTTCAACAGGGAAATATCCTACCTCAGAGAAAGAATGACGGCCAGAACCACAGTGATGAGGGCCATGTGCGGAAGAGCACTTGGTGCCACACATCAAGTCCTACGCACGTACTACGTACAAGCGGTGCGTTCTATCGCCGACTACGCAGCCCCGGCTCTCCTTACTGTGGACGTGGACAAACTCCAAAGGCTTGAGACATGCCAGAATGAAGCGGCTAGAGTTATCCTGGGAGCACAACGGTGGTACAAAATTCTCAACCTCCAGCGGGAAGCCTCGCTCCCTCCTCTCCAACTCAGGATAAGAATGCTCGGGGCGGACTTTGTTGCCCGCGCACTCCACCCCCGCGACGAGACAGGTCTAAGTCGGGACATCTACTCCTCACTTGCACGCGCAGACACACTGCAACGCCCCAACACTTGGCTCTCACACGCGGCCAAGCTCCTGGATTCCTTCCAACTACGGCAACCTCTCCTCGAGAAGGGCATCCCAAAATCCCACCCGGACTTCAAATGCCCGCCTCCGTGGGCACCAGCTCCCGTGACCTTTAAATTTACGTCACTCCCGGGGGAAAAAGGGCGCATGCCACCCGGACAAAGCGCGTGTATTAGCAAATAACGGCATCCGGGCACTGACGCGACCTGGTCATACAGTGTATTTTACAGACGGGTCCGTCGAACAACGCAGCCCAAACACGGCTGGAGCTGCCTTCGTCACTGATGGACACATCTTCGG
>NC_134807.1:43604464-43614464 GCF_046742065.1 Oratosquilla oratoria
CCCTAAACACCGTCACCATTGAGGTCATTTCAGAATCATTTTGAAAGAGAAATGCATCTATAATTTCCTGTGATCAGACTTTGCACTGTTTTTAACAAACTTCTTATATCCTGAGAAGTAATGCTGCATGAACGCCTCTCAATCCTCATCGTTCTCGGCCAATCAGTCGTCTGCATTACCGTGACGTCACCACTCTCGGCCAATCAGTCGTCTCCGTTGCCGTGACGTCACCACTCTTGGTCAATCAGTTGTCCCCGTTGCCGTGACGTCACGGGGTGTTGCCAAAACACCACCGTGACCGAGGAAATTTAGAGACAATTTTGATTTCATTTCTTTTATTTATACTTATATATATATATATATATATATATATATATATATGTATATATATGTGTGTGTGTGTGTGTATGTATATATATACATTTGTATGTATATATTTATATATACATATATATACATGTATATATATATATATATATATATATATATATATATATACAGACATGACAGAATTGAATAGATACCAAGAGAAATCGTTTAATTTATTAATCAAGCAATTGATACAATTAAAGCGCTTATAAGTTATCACAATGTGAATAACTAATACTTGGTTGACATCCCCCTTACTTTTTGTAATGCAAGGACTCAATTTTGTTTTGCTTGACCACTGTGACAAGGAGCTCCATCTTCCATAAATAGGACGACATTTTTACTCATTATACCACTGGAGACTATTGGAATGAGTCCTTCCTTTAATATAGAAACATATTTGCCTGAATTGATGTTTCCTTGATAGTCCACAAGCTCTGATCGACCGTAACTCCAAATTGCTCCCCACACCATTATTGAAATGTCCCCATGTTTCACTGTTGGCTGCAGTATTTTGAGGTCAAACTATTGACTACAGAGGCTTCAGGCCCACACTCTTCCACCGTCAGAAAATAATGCGAATCGTGACTCATCAGAGAAAATGACAGTACTCCAAAAGGCCACAGGTTTCTCCACCATTTCAACAGTCCAATCCTTTCTGCATTTGATGTTGCCTGGACGAAGGAGTGGTTTCCTTCTTGCAGCTCTAGCATAGTAACCCAGCTTGTGGAGATACCTGACAGCTGTTCTGGGACTGACATGAGCTTGTGCTACTATGTCAGAGGCCTTGCAACGTGGATCCTCTTCGACATTTCTTTTGACAACGCGCAAGGTTCTTTCTGAAGGCCCGGAACGACCTGAATGAGGTTTTGTGCCCTTCTTGCCCTCTCTGGCGAATTGTGCGATCACTCTATTAACAGTAGAAAGAGGTATTGACAGATTTTCATATATTTTGCGTTGACTAAGTCCACCTTCATTTTGACCCACAATACGACCTCGCTGAAATTCAGATAGATCTACTGCTACTTTGGTTCGTGGCATGCTTAATTAATCTTGTAAGCGATCCGAAACATAAATTTAGGTAAATATAACATATTAGGTAAGTTTTAATAGCATTAAGCATTAAATGAAAGCAGAAATGTATTTTTATTGGTGTCTTTTCAATTCTTTCATGTCTGTGTATATATTTGCGTGTGTATATATATATATATATATGTATATATGTATATGTATATATACATACTTATGTATATATATATATATATATACATATATATATATACATATACATATACATATACATATACATATACATATACATATACATATACATATACATACACATATACATATATATATACATATATATATATATGTATGTGTGGCAACTCACAGAGAGGATCACCTCCAGCAGATCTTAAATGCTTTCCATCAGGCATACACAAAACTTGGACTGAGCATCAACATAAAAAAGACTCACGTACTCTACCAACCTCCCCCCAATGCTCATGTTGACAATCCGCCATCGATTCAACTAGAAGAAACCCTACTGGAAAATGTGAACCACTTCTGTTACCTTGGGAGCTATATGTCAGCGAAGGTAGACCTCAGTGATGAAATCCAACACCGTCTGAAGTGTGCAGGAACAGCTTTCGGAAAGCTTCGAACAAGAGTTTTTGATGATCGGAACATCAGAAACGAAACAAAACTCATGGTGTACAGGGCAGTCATTATTCCAACGCTCCTTTATGCATCCGAAACCTGGACCCCGTATAGTCACCACCTGAAAACGCTCGAGAAATTTCACCTACGCTGTCTTCGGAAAATCCTCAACATCAGTTGGGAAGACAGAAGAACAAACGTCAGCGTACTACAGGAAGCAAAAATGACCAGCATCGAAGCCTATGTCATCAAAGGCCAACTAAGATGGAGCGGCCACGTGGTTAGAATGACGGACGAACGTCTTCCCAAACAGATCTTCTACTCCCAACTCAAAGACGGCAAGCGTACAAAAGGAGGTCAGAAGAAACGCTACAAAGACTCCCTGAAAACGAACCTCAAAAAGTGCAACATTGACTTCATTAACTTAGAGGAAACAGCAAAAAATAGACCACTCTGGAAAACTACCATCCATGAGGGAACAGCGACTTTTGAGTCAAAAAAGTCTACAGAGCTGGAGGAGAAAAGAAGACGACGGAAGGAGCGCCAACAACAACCACGGCCGACTCTTCCCTCCGGCACAAGATGTCCACATTGGACCGATCTTTTCGAGCAAGAATCGGTCTTATTAGTCACCTACGGACTCATCAGTAACTTTGCGCGATGACTATCATCCTCAACCTTGAGGGATTGCCATCATATATATATATATATATACATATATATATATGTATATATATATATATATATATATATATATATATATATAGATAGATAGATAGATAGATAGATAGATAGATAGATAGATAGATAGATATAGATATAGATATAGATATATATATACGCAGTCGTGACCACTGCAAAAGAGAAACTAAACGAAGCAGAGTTCTTTCGTATATTACATCTTCAAACCGAAGTACATGAAAAAGGAGGATTACAGCAATATATATATATATATATATATATATACATATATGTGTGTGTGTGTGTGTGTGTGTGTGTGTGTGTGTGTGTGTGTGTGTGTGTGTGTGTGTGTGTGTGTGTGTGTGTGTGTGTGTGTGTGTGTGTGTGTGTGTGTGTGTTTATGTGTGTGTGTGTGTGTGTGTGTGTGTGTGTGTGTGTGTGTGTGTGTGTGTGTGTGTATTTACCTATTTACCTAGTTGTATTTTGCGGGAAGGGGAGCTATGCTCGTGTTGTCCCGCCTTTGTATCTTGCAGTGTCTAGTTTGTTTTTAAACTCATGAATGGTTTTTGCGCATACTATTTCATTGTCCAGTTTGTTCCAAGTGTCCAAAACTCTATGAGGAAAACTGTTTTTCTTCAGTTCTCTTCTATAGCTATGTTTTTTTATTTTCTTTCCATGTCCTCTTGTGTTTCTTTTGTCCCAGTTAAGTAAGTTCTCACTATCGAGTACCTCTGTGCCTTTCATGATTCTGTAGATGGTCAATAGGTCACCTCTCTCTCTTCTTTGCTCCAGTGTCGGTAACTCCAGTTTAGCCAATCTCTCTTCGTATGATAGGTTTGCAAGTGCAGGTGCCATTTTTGTAGCTGCTCTTTGGATTCTTTCTATTTTCTTTATATTCTTTTTGGTACTGGGGGACCACAATGTCGCTGCATACTCTAATCTAGGCCTTATCAATGTAACCAATATTTTTTTCATCATGTCTTCGTCCAAGTATGTAAACGCCACTTTTATTGATCTTAGCAAATTGTAAGTCTCCCCGACAATTTTGTTAATCTGTATATCATAGGACAAGTCGTTCGTGATAATTACTCCCAAATCTTTTTCGGATCCTACTTTCTTTACTTCTTTGGTTCCAATTGTATATTTTCCTGATATTCTGTTTTTGCTTTTTCCAAACTCCATTATGCTACACTTCTTAGTATTAAAGTCCACTTCCCATTTCTGACTCCAGTTCCATACCCTATTTAGGTCTTCTTGCAGTGCTTCACAGTCCTCATCAGTTTCTATTTTCCTTAGCAGTTTGGCGTCATCGGCAAAGAAGCTCATGTAGCAGTTCACGTCCTCATCCATGTCATTCATATAGATAGCAAACATTATTGGTGCCAGCACAGATCCTTGCGGTACTCCACTGATCACCTCTTTCCAGTCTGAATATTTTTCTCTGAGCACTACTCTCATCTTTCTACCAGTCAGAAAGTCCTCTATCCATTTTAGTAGGTTTCCCTGTATTCCTCCTATGTGTTCCAGTTTTTTTAGTAGTTTTCTGTGTGGTACTTTGTCAAAGGCTTTTTGCAAGTCTAGGAATGCACAATCAGCCCATCCATTTCTTTCTTGCACTATGTCTATTAGTCTTGAGTAAAAGCATATTAAGTTTGTGGAGCATGATCTTCCTTGTCTGAATCCGAATTGTCTTGGGTTTAATATGTCATTGTCTTCCAGATGTTTTACCCATCTATTCTTGATTATTTTCTCACAAATTTTGGCAATGGTGCTTGTTAGTGATACTGGCCTATAGTTGGTGGGTTCTTCTTTGTTTCCTCCTTTGTGTATTGGTACAATGTTAGCGTTTTTCCAGTCCTCGGGTATCTTTCCTTCTTTGAGTGAGCTGTTTATTAAGATGTGTATTTTGTCTGTTAGTTCTTCTTTGCACTCCTTTAGAATCCAATTTGCAATACCGTCCGGGCCATGTGATTTTCTGACATCCAGCCTTGATAAATGTTCTGATATTTCCTTTAGTGATGCTGTAAACTCATTCATGAGGGGAGATTTCTTGTTTTTGTCTATGTCACAATTCGGTATTTTCTCTCTGGTGAAAACAGATTTAAAGTGATTGTTCATGACTTCGGCCATCTCTAAATCTTCTGTGTATTCTATGTTTCCTTGGCATAGTTTCACCAATTCCTGTTTGTTTTTAAGTTTACCATTCACATACCGATAGAATAGTTTGGGTTGCTCTTTGCATTTGTCTATAATATCCTTCTCATGGTTCCTTTTCTCCTCTCTTCTCACATTAACATACTCATTTCTATAGTTAACATAAATTTGCCATTTGCTTTGTTTTTTGTCTTTTCTCCACTTTTTCCAAGCTTTGTCCCTTCTGTCTTTTGCCTCACTGCATCTTTTGTTGAACCAACATTTAATGTACTCTCTCTCTCGCTTTTGTCTTGGTACATGCCTGTTTACCCCTTCATTGTAGTTTTCCATCAATATATTCCATTTCTCTTCCACTGCTGTTTCTTCCCTGTAAAATATTTCCCAGTTTGCATTCCGGAAGAATGTCTTTAGTTTTGTAAAGTCTGTTTTGTTGTACCTCAGTCTTCCTTTCCTATGCTTTTCGTTCCTCTCTATGTCTATTTCTTCCTTTAGTATAGTTTCGATGAGTACATGGTCACTCTTTCCAATTGGTGTCTCATACTGGACTTTATGCACTATTTCAGGCTCTGTTGTAAATATTAGATCTAGTTTCGATGGCTCTTCATTATTTCTGTACCTTGTGTTTTCATGGACCCATTGGGTCATTGTGTACTCCATGGTCATATCTAGCAGTACATTGCCCCACGAGTCATCTCCTCCTTGCACTGTCATGCTGTCCCAACAAATTTCTTTGCAATTGAAGTCCCCCATAACTACCAGATTACCCTTACCCATTAGTATCTCATTGAGTGATTTTCTTGTGTCATCTAGCATTTTTTTTATGTTCAATTTCTTTCCAAGCGCTTGTTTTTGGAGGCACATAAGTCACCACAAACTTTCTACTTTTCATATTCTTGCCTTCGACTTTTATCATGATCAATTCAGCATTACCTTTGCCCTCTGCAATTTTTGTCACCTTTAGGTCTTTCTTGGCCAAGAACATGATTCCCCCTCCCTGTTTCTTGTCCCTGTTTTTTATCCAGTAGTTGTATAAACCTTGTCCGATAACAGTGGATGGTATTTCACCTCTTAGTTTAGTCTCTACAATTCCCATTATGTCTGGTTTTGCTTCTAACAGATAATCATTGAGTTCGTTCAGTCCCGAAATTAGTCCGTCAATGTTGGTATAGGCCACTTTTAATTTTCTTCCTTCTCCCTGGTTTCTTCTTCCCTTGTGTGTGTGTGTGTGTGTGTGTGTGTGTGTGTGTGTGTGTGTGCAAAAATTGAGGAATGCCGAAAGGCTTTTGGCCACGTGGTACACCGTAGCCACTTGGGGACCCTCTAGAGTCATGTAGGGATGCCATAGACACTAAAGGGATCCCCTGGAGCCACATGGAGACGCCTAGGGGTCACATAATTTACATACTTCTTGACAAATGAAGTTATCTAGTTTGTATAAACCATTGCGTAAATTTATGTATTTATTAAATTTCTTGCCACTAGGTTATTACTCAAATTAATGGTTTGAGCTTTGGCCTAATCAACCGAATGATTACATGCGTCTACGTCTTTGAATATGCCACTGGAACTGTTCCACTCCTTATTATTTTTTTTTTCAGTGCGTATATCAAAGTGTTTGGCTGTTTTGCCTACATAAAATTTATTACGCATTTTCTAAGGAACTTTGTAAATACATCTTTTTTGACATTCAATACATTAATGATATTATTATATGTCAAAGAGGATGTATTTCGTTCCAAGTCTCCTGTCCATGCCTCCTGAGCCACGACATAAAATCTAGTAAATATCCCTAAAAAGTACTTAGTGGCAATATCCCCCTTTTATATACAAATATCTTTTTATTTTCCTACAGACTTCTTTTCCTCTCCCACAAACGCCAATCCCGCGTGAGCGGGTGTTCTTTTGAAGTAGCCCATAGTCCACTTTCCACTGAAGATGTAATATACGAAAGCACTCTGCTTCATCTAGTTTTCATTTTCCAGGGGTCACTTATCTATAATTAAACAAAAATTACTAGTGTTTCTCATTAGCATATACATATTTACATATATATATATATATATATATATATATATATATGAGTGGAAAGTGGCAAGGGGATGCAGGATGATGCAGGAGTGAATATTCTCTTACGTTTCGACGGATGTCTTCCTCAGAGAGACTACAGACTATCAGATTTTGTGGACATTATATACCCCCGTTCTGGCTCATCTTGCCGGCCGTCTAGGAATGGAGCCCGCTGATTGGCTAATCGTTCCCCATTCCTTGCGAGCTAGCGCAGCTAAGGTCATTCTCGCTGCGGGTCGCGCCAGGCTAACATGTCCTTCTCGGTGATTGGTGACTGGGCTCGTCGTGATGTGTGCGGCTTCTATGGTTTTCCTAAATCTCTTTCCCAGTCCTCGGTGGAGAACCTCGACGATATTCCAGTTGGGGAGATGTCCGTGTGTATCTACGTGTACCACCAAGGAGTTGGAAGTTATGTGGTGGCGTAGATCACTCTTGTGTTCGTACACTCTTTTTTCGATGTCACGCGATGACTCTCCGTAGTACGCGGCCGGACATCCTCCGCATGGAATTTTGTAAACAATGCTGTTCTGGTTTTTGTTTACAATATGAAAGGCTTCGAGCAATTGTAGCCTCCTAGGAGCATCACTCGTTCCAATAATTTTGGTGGAATTAATCAATTCATCCCTGCTAAGTAGAGCGTTGTGAAAATTTTTATGGTGTTCCTTGATTTCTTCCTCCTGTAGATGTAATAATAAGCGACGGCTGACTTTGCATTTAGTAAAACCGATGTAGGTATAATTATAAGGCTTACAATCCTCTGAAGAACAAGTATATTGGTATACTACATTGGTGCTAGATGTGATGTCTGATCGCCTAGAAGAGTTGTTCGTCATGATCAGAGAGGAAATTTTGGGATTTTTGTATTAAATGAGAACTCTGATTTTGTTGTTCTCGCTTGTAGGGAGATGTAGGGGAATGGTGGGATGAGGAAATGAAGAAGGTTGTAGAAGAGAAGAAGCGAGTTTTCACAGATTGGTTACAAAGTAGGACGAGGGAGTCATATGAGACGTACAGGGAAAAGAAAAGAGAAGTAAAGAAAAAGGTAAAGGAGGCAAAGAGGAGAGCCGATGTAAAATGGGGTAAGAGTATGACAGAAAATTTTGAAAGTAATAAAAAGGTGTTTTGGAAAGAAATTAAGAGAGGAAGAGGAGGCGAATCAAGTGGGGAAGAAAAGGTAAAAGGTGCAGATGGAGAGATGATAATGGAGGAGATGGCAGTAAGGGGAAGATGGGCAGAGTATTTTAGGGAGTTGCTTAATGTGAAGGAGGATAGGGAGGAAAAGATAGCTGCAGTGGGAAATGCTAAGAAAATGAGAGTGATGAGTGAGGAAAATGGAGGAGAAATAAGGAAGGATGAAGTGAAGGCAGCAGTTAAGATGATGAAAGCAGGTAAGGCACCTGGTCTGGATGGATGCCATGCAGAATGTCTTAAAAAAGAGGTATAGTGATGGTGGACTGGTTGGTGAGGTTATTTAATGTTTGCTGGAGAGAAGGTAGAGTGCCAGAGGACTGGAGGAGTGCGTGTATAGTTCCACTTTACAAGGGAAAAGGGGACAAGTGTGAATGTAGTAGTTTCAGAGGGATTAGCTTGTTAAGTGTAGTTGGGAAGGCTTATGGGAGGATCTTGATTGAGAGGATTAGGAGAGGAACAGAGGGAGTAATTGGTGAGGAACAGCGTGGGATTATGACATGTACAGGTTGTGTAGATCAGATTTTTGTGGTAAGACAGATATGTGAGAAAGCTATAGGTAAGGGGAAGGATGTTTTCTGGGCCTTTATGGATCTGGAAAAGGCTTACGACAGGGTAGACAGAAAGGCACTGTGGGAGGTTATGCGGATATACGGGATAGGAGGAAAGCTTCTGGGAGCTGTCAAGAGTTTTTATGAGAGTAGTAGAGCTTGTGTCAGGATTAGAAATGGAGAGAGTGAGTGGTTTGAGGTAAAGGTGGGACTTCGTCAGGGATGCGTTATGTCACCCTGGCTGTTCAACTTATACATTGATGGGGTGGTGCGAGAGGTGAATGCAAGGGTAGTGGGTCAGGGATTGGAGATGGTTAAGGAAAATGGAGAAAAGTGGGAGGTGAGCCAGCTGTTGTTTGCTGACGACACTGCGCTTGTGGCAGGATCGGAGGAGGGATTGAGAAAGCTGGTGACAGAGTTTGGGAGAGTGTGTGATAGAAGAAAGCTGAAGATAAATCTGGGTAAAAGTAAGGTGATGAGATGTACAAGGGGTGAAAGTGGCAGTAATCTGGAAGTGAGCATTAAGGGAGAGCAACTGAAGGAAGTGGATAGTTTTAGATATTTGGGTGCAAATGTGGCAGGAAAGGGTGGAGTGAAAGTGGAGGTAGAATGTAGATTGAGAGAAGCGAGTAAATGTCTTGGTGGTTTAAAAAGTGTAATGAGGAATAGGAATCTGGGAATGGATGCTAAGAGGAGACTGTATGAAGGAGTGATTGTGCCAACAGCACTGTATGGAGCAGAAACATGGAACATGAGAGAGGAAGAGAGAAGGAACTTGAATGTGTTTGAGATTAAGTGTCTGAGAAGTATGATGGGGGTTACTAGGCTAGATAGAGTGAGAAATGAGGAAGTGAGGAGGAGAACAGGGGTGGAAAGGGAGCTGGGAGATAGGGTGGATGAAAGAGTATTAGGATGGTTTGGACACATGGAAAGAATGAGTGAAGAAAGACTAGTAAATGAGGTATGGAAGGCAGATGTGGAGGGAGTGAACATGAGGGGACGTCCTAGGATGAGATGGATGGATGGGGTGAAGGGGGCTTTGGGGAAGTGGGGAATGTCGGTTGAGGAAGGACGGGAGAGGACAGAAGACAGGGGTGAATGGAGAATGGTTGTATATGGAAAATGTTGTGATGCATGAAGTGGATTGGACGGGGGAATGGGGGTGAGGTAGTGTGTGTGAGCAAAAATTTTTGACGCAGCCCGAAGGGATTTCTCCCCGTCCTCTCCTTTATATATGGGGGGACGGAGAGGGGGGGTCGCCGATTTAATGAAGCGGCCTTGCTGTGGATGTGCTGTGTCCTGCGACACTGCTTCTGACCCAGGGCAGT
>NC_134807.1:43626964-43639464 GCF_046742065.1 Oratosquilla oratoria
TTTAACACGCTGCACTTTGAGATATTAAAGTTCATTTGCCATTTCACCAACCATCTGAACAATTTGTTAAGATCGTCCTGCAGAAGCTCGGCGTCGTCTTCTGACCTAATTAGGCGTCCTATTTTAGTATCGTCCGCAAATTTACTAACATCACTATCAACCACATTGTCAAAGTCGTTTATATACATAATGAACAATAAGGGACCCAAAACCGAGCCCTGAGGGATCCCACTAGAAACATTCCCCCACCTGGATTTTACAACATTTATGGTGAGCCGCTGTGTTCTGTCACTGATCCAAGCTCTAATCCACTCTTACACTTTCCCTCCTATGCCATGGAAATTGATTTCATTTAGAAGTCTCTGTTGGGGCACCTTGTCAAACGCTTTGCTAAAGTCTAGGTAAATAACATCGTAACCTGATTTGGTGATTCTTTACACAGTCCCTCACTGAGCTGTTTCTATTGCCTAAACTATATCCCGATACTTCCCCCCGACTCCCACGTAATATATCCGAGAAAAAAAAACTTGTAGAATGCCTACGTCTTGCTCAAGGGATTCAGCAAGGAGCCGAAATCCTCTGGGCGACAAGTGCACCCTGTCCTTTGTATATAGTGCAAATGATTTTTACCGTAAAATCAATCCCAGTTGTCAACAAATGCCCATCCACTGGCCTAACAATATTTTGCCAGCCTGCAATTCATTGCTATAGCCCTAGAATGCCACATGCCTCCAACTTTACGCCTCGGAAGGATTACACATACATCAGGAACTGCTCCTTTATTCCTAATCTTATCTAGCGCATCCCGGATCCGCGCAAACAATTCCTCACTCCTTAACTTACCTATGTCATTCCCACCAGCACTCAAACAAAAGATGGGTTTCACACCTTCCCCGACTATACACTCTTCAATCCGGTCTCTAACATCAACCTATCCCCGAACCGGGGAAACACACCTGGGTCCTATGCTTCCTTTGTCGCAGAGGGCCCTATCTAAATACTGCACCTGGCTATCTTCTACAACCAGAATCTTACCTGTGGGCAGGGATCTAGCGACAGACCTCTCCTTCTTCTCTTGCATTTTCTTCGTTTCTTCTTATAAACCCACAAAAAATTAAAATGAGTCTCTGTATTCAAGCGGATCTGGTGAGGGCTTTTTATCCTCTCTTCGTGTTTTGTTTGTCCCCCCGGTTCCAAACATGGTTTGTCGTTCGTGTTTTGGGTCTTTGAGCAAAGAATTTGATTCTCCTCTTTAAAGCCTTCAACAGTGTTCTCTAAGGCAACAATTCTATTACGTAGAGAATGTACCTCTTCGGCGCTGACCACTGAAACACAACCACTCGCCATCTCACTGTTTGAGGCAGCCACCCCAGTTGACCTAACCTGAGTGACGCCTACTGCTCAACAGAAGAAGAAGAAGAAGAAAAAAAAAAAAAAAAAAAAAAAAAAAAAAAAAAGAAGAAGAAAAAGAAGAAGAAGAAGAAGAAGAAGAAGAAGAAGAAGAAGAAGAAGAAGAAGAAGAAGAGGAAGAGGAAGAGGAAGAGAAAGAGGAAGAGGAAGAAGAAGAAGAAGAAGAAGAAGAAGAAGAAGAAGAAGAAGAAGAAGAAGAAGAAGAAGAAGAAGAAGAAGAAGAAGAAAGAAGAAGAAAAAAGAAGAAGATGAAGAAGTTCCAATTAATATCAAAAGATCCATCAATGTACACGGAACATCACTTGGACTTGTGTTCATTAAGCAGAGGTCGGCGCAATACTTGATTATCGAGGATGAGAGGAGTTAGGTGTTGCTCTGGAAACAATCTATATAAATTAAACACCGAAGTTTTTCGCGGGATTCGGCCGTGTGTGTTCACCATCCCAAGATCTACAAGTACTATTTGTACATATGTACAATAGAAAGAGTATTGTACATTGGAGCTTCGTTATCCTCGTTAACTCTCCTAACACGTTTCATTGCATATTAAGAATAAAATTAGTGCTTTATTTTTTCAAGTGGTGCAAGAAATCTTATTACAAGTAATTAATTTTCTAACAGAAGCATGATTTAATTCAGCTTCATCAGGCTGTGCTTGATGACAAAGGGAACACGAGTCAGGGATGATATGTGGCGGACACTCTCGATGTTAACAAAATTATATCACATTAAGTAGGATTGGCGTGGGATAATACGATGACTGACTCACTTGGCTCCCTCTCGAATTCCCATTTCTATATTTATAATATTGCTATTATGCTGATCCGTCTCTGCCTTGAACATTTTGTGATAGACGAAAAGGCTTACACACATATATATTTATATTTATATATATACATATTTTTATATACACAGTATATGTATGTGTGTGTGTGTGTGTGTGTGTGTGTGTGTGTGTGTGTGTGTGTGTGTGTGTGTGTGTGTGTGTGTGTGTGTGTGTGTGTGTGTGTGTGTGTGTGTGTGTGTGTGTGTGTGTGTGTGTGTGTGTGTGTGTGTGTGTGTGTGTGTGTGTGTGTGTGTGTGTGTATACTGTATGTACGCATGAATATGTATGTACATATATAAGAAATTAATCGATTATGTAAATAGCTCTAAAGTGTCCCATGTATACAGGTTTAAAGTGAGGAAAAGGCCACTGAAAGAACCATTTTCCTCCCCATTACTCTCTTTAAGGAACACTGAAACTACCTATAAAAACCAACATTGCAGAACAATTAAAAAAACAAGGAAGAAAATCGAGAAGAAACATATTTGAACATAAAAACGTGGAAGTTGAAATTCTAATGATGAGAAACGTAAATACCCGACGTTTCAAGTTCGATTGCCAGTAGCGAGTTGTATAGAAAAGAGAAGCTTTGAGAAAGTGATGAGTTTTAAGTATCCGGGATAGCGTGTGGTGGTGAATGAAGGAGTGGATGTGTAAGTGAAATGAAAAGCATTATGAGAAATAGGTATCTGGGAATGATTGCTAGGAATCAGTGTTTCTGTCCTGTTGGAATATATGGATGGCAGAAAGTAAGAGAATCTTTAAGGCGAGGTATTAGACAAAACATGGTGGATGTTAAAAGAATCGATGAAACGATTACTGTGGACATGAGAAGAGGTGGAAAGATTTCGGATAGGATAAGCCAGGGAACGCTTTGGTGGGTTGGACATATGGAAATATGAACGAGGAGACTCGCAAAGGGAATATGGAAAACAGAAGTTGACGGTGTGAACTCAAGAGGAAGACCGAGATTGTAATGGATGGGATGAAGGGGTTTTTGGATGCACGCGGTATACCTGTTAAGCAAGGAAGAAAGAATGCAAAAGATAGTAATGAATGGAGGGAAACTGAGTGGATGACGAAGGAGAGTATTCTCTTCTGCTTCATGATTTATTTTGAGTGAATAAAGCGGAAACTGGGGAGGGGGAGGGGGAGGGGGAGGGGGGGGAGGTGGGGAGGGGGGGAGATAACAGTAACTCCGGCTGTCAGCCCTGCTGTTGAAGAGCTGTGCCTTGCTGCAGTACTTTTAACCCAGTGTGGCGAAAGTCAAGGCGATGAGAGGGGTGCCTTATCAATGTGCTTAAAAGTGGCAGTTTGCCGACAAGATTGAAGAGATAAACACCATATGAGGACGGAGCCTTTATATGTACGACGTTTCGCTTATTACAGCTTTTTCAAGTACAAGTTGAGATACAAATGCTTGAGATTAAATAAGGGGAAAGGAGGGAACGGGGAGAGAAAAGGGGGGGGAAGGAAGAGGAGGAGGAGGAGGAGGAGGAGGAGGGGGGGGGGATTGGACACTGGGAAAGGATGAGAATGCTGGCCCAAACGTCCGTGGGCGAAATGTCCACAAAGGGTGGTTTAAATATTTAATATTTTGCTGGCCATGGGTATTAGGGGAATAATGTGAGGAGATATGTTAAACATGCCCCTGTTTTGTTCAATAGTGTTCGTTCCTTGAATGATTGCTGCTTCTAAACACTTCCTGCGGATTTTGTCTGGTTCCCGTATCAGCAGCTCTGCATTCTTCCAGTCCATAAGATGGTTTTTCATATACCTCACATTATTCCCCTAATACCCATGGCCAGCAAAATATTAAATATTTAAACCACCCTTTGTGGACATTTCGCCCCTGGACGTTTGGGCCAGCATTCTCATCCTTTCCCAGTGTCCAATCCCCCCACCCTCCTCCTCCTCCTCCTCCTCCTCCTCCTCCTCCTCTTCCTTCCCCCCCTTTTCTCTCCCCGTTCCCTCCTTTCCCCTTATTTAATCTCAAGCATTTGTATCTCAACTTGTACTTGAAAAAGCTGTAATAAGCGAAACGTCGTACAAATAAAGGCTCCGTCCTCATATGGTATTTATCTCTTCAATCTTATCAATGTGGTTTATTTCCTTTATGGTGTGGGTGTGGTGTATGGGTCCATCTCCATTATAAAGGGGAAATGGGCCTCTGCTAAAAAAAACATAGAAACCCCTATTAGAATTATTAACCATTTTGGTAATCAGACACTTACCGTCCCCCAGTCCTTGTTTTGTGAGCCAGCGGGTATTTTTTGAGTGACAGATGACAGACAGATGAAGGTAAAAACGAGACTTGGGATCATCCTTCGCTACAACGCTCCACGATTGTGTCATGGGTGACCGAGTGAGTGGTATGCGTTCTCGCTGTCAATTGAGTCTCCCTTGTTTGTCCAAACGCGCTTGGGTGGTTCTTCTTCAAGAAAAAAAGTGAGGGGAAGTGGGGAGAGTGTTGACTACGAAAGTAAAGAAATGATCACACGTCAGCCAGATTTTTGGCCTTTCAGAACACCAGGAAAGCTGTCAGTAGCTCCTCATTGTGTGCAGAGCTGTCACAGGGGGAGAATAGAGAAACAGGAGAGAGAGAGAGAGAGAGAGAGAGAGAGATGAAGAGGAAGAGGAAGAGAGAGGAAGAAGGGAGGAAGAGGAAGAAAGAGAGAGAGAGGGGGGATAACGACTGAAAAACAATCACGACAGCTAGCTCTATTTTCTTTATATTATTGTAAGGAGCTGGTAGATAAAGGTAGACAAGTAGGTAGATAGAGGGGTAGGTGGCAAGAATTTCATTTTTACGAGTTAGATATTTGGTAAACACAAGCAGCGAAGGAGTTGCATAATCTCGCTCACCGTCTTAAGTTTATAAACAACCGCTAGGGTACAGATTTTAATGAACATAAGAATGAAGGAGACTGCAAAAGACCATAAGGCCTACACTAGGCAGCTCCGTATCCATCACCACATATCATTCCCATCCATGAAGTTTTCTAATCGTTTCTTAAAGCAACTGATAGTTTCAGCGCTTACTACATGGTTACTATGTTTATTCTATTCGTCGACCACCCTGTTAGTAAACCAATTCTTGCCTATTTCCTTCTTAAATCTAAATTTGTCCAGTTTATAATCATTACTGCGAGCCCTGTCCTGTTGTTTTAATATGATGACTTTATTTGCTGATGTGACCATATGTAAACTAAGCCATTCCGCTTCGATGTTGAGATTGCTTCTGTAAGTAGTATTGCTTAAGACGTTGTAACAGTCTTTCTGGTTGGAGAAGGGTGGAGGAGGAGAAAAAAAAATATTGGTACATGGGAGAAAAGTCGCGCCCTTAGGGGAGGCACTTATTTGTAACAATCAAGATTGTTGGGTGAATTGTAGTGACGTTGGAACATAGGTGGCTGAGTGGACTGGGGATCCCGGTGGGAGTCTTCTGGTGTACCTAAGACAATAACGTTGTAGAGAATTAGTGAAGAAGAAACGAAGAAAATTCTTTTCCAGTTTAATTCACCCCATCCAGAAATATTACAAACTTTCTACAGAATATTTGGTGAAGGAAAGTGAAGGAAGAAATAAAAAATAATATATGGGAACAGTAAACAGAATTAAACCAGTAATTACGGAGAAACGGGAACTGAAACTGAAGGAGGTCGACAATTATTTTTGTTGCATGAATGAAGCTACGCAAAATCGTTCAATTATGTACGTTAATAAACTTTGTATATTCCTTAGCGTCAAAAGACGTGCTTCCCTGAAACACAATTTTAGCGTTAAGCATCTGTTTTCCTACGGCCTTGGCCTGCGGCGCTGCGCCTTAGGCGCGGGCGCTGCGCGCCCTGGGCTACGCCCCTTTTTTGGAAAATAAAATATCAAAATCATATTGCTTTTTATTTCTTGTCAACATCTAGCTGTTCTCGCAAGTCCTTCGAGTTCTTCTTCTTCGAGTTCTTCTTCTTCTTCTTCTTCTTCTTCTTCTTCTTCGAGTTCTTCGAGTTCTTCTTCGAGTTCTTCTTCGAGTTCTTCTTCGAGTTCTTCTTCGAGTTCTTCGAGTTCTTCTTCGAGTTCTTCGAGTTCTTCTTCGAGTTCTTCGAGTTCTTCTTCGAGTTCTTCGAGTTCTTTTTCGAGTTCTTCGAGTTCTTCGAGTTCTTCTTCGAGTTCTTCTTCGAGTTCTTCTTCGAGTTCTTCTTCGAGTTCTTCTTCTTCGAGTTCTTCTTCGAGTTCTTCGAGTTATTTTTCGAGTTCTTCTTCTTCGAGTTCTCCTTCTTCTTCGAGTTCTTCTTCTTCGAGTTCTTCTTCGAGTTCTTCTCTTTCGAGTTCTTCGAGTTCTTCTTTTTCGAGTTCTTCGAGTTCTTCTTTTTCGAGTTCTTCGAGTTCTTCTTTTTCGAGTTCTTCGAGTTCTTCGAGTTCTTCTTCTTCGAGTTTTTCGATTTCTTCTTCGAGTTCTACTTCTTCTTCTTCTTCGAGTTCTTCGAGTTCTTCTTTCTCTTCGAGTTCTTCTTCTTCGAGTTCTTCTTCTTCTTCTTCTTCTTCTTCTTCTTCTTCGAGTTCTTCCTCTTCTTCTTCTTCGATTTCTTCGAGTTCTTCTTCTTCTTCGAGTTCTTCTTCTTCACCGTAGTTGGCGGTGTTACCGATTTACCACCAAACGCGAAGGGTCAGTTTATTTTTTACTTATATAGAAAACGATGCCACACATAAAATGACATACCGTGAAACCCAGTGAAATTTTTCAGAATTTTGATTAAAGGGAACTGGTTGAGAGGAAGAAATGTCGATCTGTTTGGGCGTACTTTAGGTTTAATCAGGCAAAGAGGAGGAAGAACTTTGCCCCCCCCCCCCACAAAAAAAAAAATGATGCAAATGAAGCAGGGGTCTTTCCCAAGGTCAGTCGCACATTATTCATCTGATACAAATTTTAAAATTCAGTGAGACAAACATTTGGCGATACGTCCTAATGCATTGTTTTCCATTTATCCAGTGTATTTTCTTTCCCATTTCTCCTCCATCTTTCCTTTTTTCCATTTTCTCTTTTTTCATCTTTCTTCTTTTCTTTCTCTTTTCTCTTTCTTCTTTGCTTCTTTACTTCCTTCTTTTCTTCTTTCTTTTCCTCTTTTCCTTTCTTTTTCTCTTTCTCCCTTTCCCTTTTCTCTTCATTCCTTCTTTCCCTCCTCATTCTCCTCTTTTTTCCTCTTTTCCCTTTCTTTCTTTATTAATTTCTATCTTTCGTTCTTTCACTTTCATATTTTCTTTCTTTCAATCTTTCATTCTTTTCTTCTTTCTACATACATATACCCAGGCTTTTTCCTTCTCATTATTTCTTTTTCTCCTTACCCTTTTTTGTGGACTAAACGCAATTCCTGTCGGCAGGCTTTGCCATCATAGTACCACACAAACGTCTTTAGTATTTGGTAGAAAAACAAACACAGCTCCACTTTAGTGTGAATGCAAGAACCAATTCCCACCTCGCTGGTGCCAGTGTCTTGACTGACAGGGCACGTGTCGAAGACCAACACCCCTTCCCTCCCGACTCTCACCGAAAAAAGGGGAAAAAGTGCTTTGTAAAAGTGCGCACAACTATGCCAGCAAAACAAAAACGGAAACAAACACGAAAAAAAAAAAATCCTCCAATCCACCAAGCGATGCTTGGCGGTTTCAAGAGATTTTCATTTGCCTCAGACCAACGTGAACACGGGTTTGGTTCCCAATACCTATTAATGATCGCTGCAAGCACCTATATCACGGTAGAGCTAAGAACTTCACCTTCTAGCCTAAAATTGGCGGCACACTAGGCTAGCGTGCTATATGTTTTTGTTACTTCGTTTGAGCAAATATGATTTCAATTACAATATTCTAGACTTCCGTAAGAATAACTCAACAATGTGTCTAATATTCGCATAGATTTAACTTCTCTTAGTTTGTCATTCAGCTTCTCTCTATAAGACGCAAGAATAATTTGACATTTGGAAATTTGAAAAACAAAAGATCATAACCGAAGTCGTTTCTATTCAAACGAAGTAGCAAAAACAAATAGCATGCTAGCGAGATATCACTTTTGTGCCGCCACCGTAAATCCTCCATTATGTTTTCTAAGAAATTATCAGAAATAGAAAATAATGCCCTCTGATGTAACTAATTCCTTTCTTAATTGCACTTCATGCATTTACAATGATGGCTAGCTATTAGCACTGGGGAGGATGCAAGTAGTACAACAGAATCGTGAATTTCCAAATGTGTGTGTGTGTGTGTGTGTGTGTGTGTGTGTGTGTGTGTGTGTGTGTGTGTGTGTGTGTGTGTGTGTGTGTGTGTGTGTGTGTGTGTGTGTGTGTGTGTGCGTGTGTGTGTGCGTGTGTGTGTGTGTGTGTGTGTGTGTGTGTGTATGTGTGTGTGTGTGTGTATGTGTGTGTGTGTGTGTGTGTGTGTGTGTGTGTGTGTGTGTTGTAACGTAATATTAGATATTACGTCATATGTGTTATAGAATTGTGTTCCTTTGTATTACATAACTATGTTCATATTTCTTGTCTATGTATGTATTGTAACAATGTTAAGCAGTAACGCCCGTCCACTATATGTAATCTTGCCTACGTGCGGAGAGGTGCGCACTCTTGTAGAACAAACAGACAAACGAAATCCTGAATAGTTCGGAGCGCACAGATTTGACAGTTACTAAATAAATAGATTGTTCAAGCAAGTCGAGGGTCCTAAAACTACCCATGTTGACGTGTTAACTTACCCTCCTCCTCACCCGCACCCTTAACCGGAAGTATCCCGCTTCCGGTCCAATGGTATATAAACGGTTGAAACCGCTCATTCCTTGTCATATTCCCACATATTGATCTCTTGATAAAAACTAGAAGGTTTAGATTCATGAGACGATTGGTGTGAAGTGATCACCCTTTTTGCCTACATTACGTGTCTGATATACATTGCATTACTTTACTTATATTTGTACTTATTACTTATTCTGATGCATGTTCCTGATCTCTTTGTACTTAGATAGTACCATATTGTATACTTATCTTGTTTCTTATTTGAACGATAATTTCCATATTCTCATAATCATGTAACGGTCCCATTGACCCTACTGCCCATTCTCTTTTGTGTTGATTGCCTGTAAATATTTTCCATTAATAATTTCGTTTACTAGTTTTATCGCTAGTTTAATATTCCTTTCCTGGAATCTTCTTTGTTACCTTTACTTCTAGTCTTACGAATTATCTAGGCCCTGACCAGATAGTTCAGTCCTACAGTGGCTTCTAGAAGTGCGCTGGTTCTTAAGCACTTAGACGTTATACGTAACGTCTCTTCACATACCAGCAGCCCGTAACAAAGTGGCGACCCTTGCCAAGGATATTGGATCAGGTATTTAACACATTCTTATAGAGATGGATGATATAATTCAAGAATTCGTTCAAAATCCCAAGGTAAGTTTCTTAAAGAAACAAACTAAAGACACTTTGATAGAAATAGGCAAGCACTTTGGAGTAGACATTGATACAAGTTTGCGAAAGAAAAAATTACTTCAGGAACTCGTTGAAAATCTGATCGAAGATGAGATCTTATCTCCAGAAGAGATTACAGCTATACAAATTCCTTCAAATAGGTTAGAAATAGAGGCACGACTAACCGAACTTAAGATTAAGGAGATTGAATTAAAGGTCAGGAGAGTAGAAATTGAGGAGGAAGCTAAACTGAAACAAATGCAAATTGAGGCAGAATTTAGAGCTAGAGAAGAGGAAGCTAAAGCGAAACAAGTTGCTAAAGAGGAGGAAACTAAACTGAAACAAATGCAAATTGAGGCAGAATTTAGAGCTAGAGAAGAGGAAGCTAAAGCGAAACAAGTAGCTAAAGAGGAGGAAACTAAACTGAAACAAATGCAAATTGAGGCAGAATTTAGAGCTAGAGAAGGAGAAACTAAAGTCAAATTGGCAGAGTTAGAATTAAAGAAGGCAGAAGTAGAAGCTAGGATTGTTGATAGACAACCCGTAGTTCAGGAAGGTCATATAGATATTTCAAAGTATGTAAAACTTCTACCCCAATTTTCAGAAGGAGAGCCAGAAATTTTCTTTCTTCAGTGGGAAAAATTGGCGCAACAGTTACAAATCCCTAAAGAAAATTGGCCATTAATCATTCAAACACAATTTAAGGGTAAGGCTCAGCAAATTTATACTTCTCTTTCAGAAGCAGAAAGCGAGTATGATAATATGAAAGCTTGTATTTTAAAAGCTTATGAACTAATACCAGAGGCCTATAGACAGAAATTCCGTAATTATAGGAAGACACCTCAGTTAACATACGTAGAATATGCGGCTCAACAAGAGAGGTTATTCAATAGGTGGTGTTTGGCTAGTGAAACGGACACCTTAGATAGACTTAAACAGTTGATTTTATTGGAGCAGTTTAAGAATACCTTAGAGACAGATCTTAGGATTTTTATAGATGATCATGTTCCCGAAACTTTAACTAAAGCTGCTGTATTGGCTGATGAGTTCACACTAAATCATAAACCTAAGTCAAGACAAATGGAATCCCAAAAGTCAAAGTCATATATTCCAGATTCAACAAAATACTCTGATCCTTGGTCCCCAAAGAAACACTTTGAAAATCAGTCTAGCCCATCACATTTCAGTTACAGGTCTGATTTCAATCAATATCCTCCAAACCAACCTTGGCAAAGAATGGAAAGGTTTAACTTGTTCATATTGTAAACAGGTTGGCCATCACATTTCTAATTGCAGAAAGAGACTGACACCCTCATTCTCCAATAAGACACCAACTCTTGTAAGTAATATAAAATCAGATGATTCAAAATCCTCTATTCAGGATAAACTACCAAAGAAGCCGGTATTGTCAAGTAATGTAGAACCCCCCTCATCAAATCATGATCCTTGTTTCAAACCATTTGTATCTTCAGGAACTATATCTCATAGTAGTAGTTCACAACAATATCCTATTTCCATACTCCGAGACACAGGAGCAAAGCAAAGTCTGATTTTAAATTCTGTCTTGCAGAATCTGGGTGAGTCATATACAGGTTATGATATATTGATAGAAGGAGTTGGAGGAATTGTAAAATGTCCATTACATAATGTTTTCTTGCGGTCTGATTTAACAACCGGAATGGTTAAAGTAGCAGTAGTAGACTCTCTTCCCATAGTAGGAATATCCTTATTGTTGGCCAATGACATCGCTGGAAGCAAAGTCATTTCTCCCTTAATAACAAATAACCCTAAGACCTCAGTAGAACCTTCAGATAACTTACAGTTGTTTCCCGCTTGTGCTGTAACCAGATCTCAGTACAAGAAATCTGAAGAGGAGACCTATAATTTAGAATCCCTATTCTCCCAAACTGACCCATCTTCTTCTTCACCAGTTTCTCTATCTAGAGCAGAATTAATCAAAGAACAGAAGTCAGATCATTCTCTTAAAAATTTGTACGAGATTGTTTCATCTCCAGAAGAAGTTGAAAATATGTCACGAGGTTTCTATATAGAAAACGTAGTCCTAATGCGAAAATGGAGAGCATCCACCGCAACCGCTGACCAGCCATGGCAAGTAAGGAATCAAATAGTCCTCCCTCTTGGTTTCAGGAATAATGTTCTAAGATTGGCTCATGATACTCCCTTAGCAGGTCACTTAGGGGTAAGAAAGACCTTGTTCAACATAACCCAACATTTCCATTGGCCCACGGTTGTCAAAGATGTTGCCCAATATTGTAAAACATGTCATACATGTCAACTTGTAGGTAAGCCCAACCAGAAAATTGTAGAAGCTCCACTCCATCCCATTCCTGTAATGGAAGAGCCATTTAAAAAAGTTCTTATTGACTGTGTAGGACCTTTACCTCCTTCAAGTAAAGGAAATCAGTACCTTCTCACAATCATGTGTATGAGCACTCGTTTTCCAGAAGCCATTCCTTTGAAAAATATTAAAGCTCAAAACATAATCAGAGAAATGTTGAAATATTTCACTATGGTAGGATTTCCTAAGAACATTCAAAGTGATCAAGGAAGTAATTTTCTTTCCAACAAGTTTAGAGAAACTCTTGTAACACTAGGTATAAATCATGTAACTTCCTCCGCCTATCATCCTCAATCACAAGGTGCTCTAGAGCGCTTTCACCAAACGCTCAAGACAATGTTAAGAATCTTCTGTGCTGAGAACACTCGAAATTGGGAAGACAGACTCCCCTTTTTGTTGTTCGCCACCCGAACAACAATTCAAGAAAGCCTTGGATTCAGCCCGTCAGAATTAGTCT